>NW_028152431.1:0-10194 GCF_951799395.1 Argentina silus | reverse complement strand
TCCTCCATCTGCCTGTTTCTGCTCAGTCCTCCATAAATTAAAAAACGCAGGACAGCTGCTTTGGGCTACGTTGTTACATTGTTAGCTGTGTGCATTTGGTGGTTCCTCTGTTTATAAAAAATTAAACACTTTGCTGCATTTGATTATCCCCCCCCCCCAAACCCCCAAAACCACAAACTCCCCCCCTGCAGCAAACATGACAGAGAGGCCCAGGCTTTACCGTGCTGAGCAGAGCCAAGCACACCAGCCCAGCCCAGCCCAGCCCAGCCCAGCCCAGCCCAGCCCAGCCCAGCCCAGCCCAGCCCAGCCCAGCTCAGCCCAGCCCAGCCCAGCCCAGCCCGGGCACCTACAGGAGGCCACAGTACTGTACCTACCCAGGACACGAGATGGAGGGAGCAGGGAACCTCTGATATAAAAAAAAAAAAACATCTGTTGGGCGGAATGGAAAGCATGTGTGTGTGTGTGTATGTGTGTGTGTGTGTGTGTGTGTGTGTGTGTGTGTGTGTGTGGGTCAGTGCGTGTGTGTGTGTGTGTGGGGGGGGGGGGAGGGGGGGTAGGGGTGCGTGTGTGTGTGCGTGCGTGTGTACGTGTGTGTGTGTGTGTGTGTGTGTGTGTGTGTGTGTGTGTGTGTGTGTGTGTGGATCTGCCATTCAGCACAGGCATGATGTTCTGTTTCCACCGCGGTAACAGTAACCACGGTAATCAACCACAGCGCTAAAAGGGTCAATAAACACTGGCACACACTGGGAGCTGTGGCTAATTGCGTTAGCGTGTTTTTCTATGGGTTTGGGTGTGGTGCTCGTAGGCGAAACGCACAGCGCTCTGCCAGGTCATGGCTGTGTAGCTATCCATAGATCAGCATGATTACACACTAAGGTTGGGCTCCTATGAGCTTCACTGTGATTGGACAGGACTGGCACCATGGCGGTTAAATGTCATGCTAGGCAGCGTTAGCTCAGTGTCATGCTAAGCAGCATCAGCCTGGATTATCCGTCCAGTGATACTCCTCGGCAGAAAGAGATGTTCCCCCATGGGATAGCAAACTACCCTGACCTCCTAGTTACCGTAACCTAGTTACCCCATGTTTAACCTAGTTACCTCATGTTTAACCTAGTTACCCCATGTTTAACCTAGTTACCCCATGTTTAACCTAGTTACCCTAAAGTGGCATACTGTAAGAAGAAGCTTCTAGTATTTAGGGTTGAGAGTTGACAGGCAGGTCTAGTATGCTTCCATGCTTTAGTATGCTTCCATTCATGCCAGTTCTATAGATGTTTTTCAACTTCTAAAGGAAATGAAGAGAAATGAATGAGAAATTGACTTCTCAGACCTTGACTACATCACTCTATACACCATCCTCTATTGTAACGAGTAAACAAAACACATTCACTGTGGAATTTCAAAAGCGTTCATCCAGAGACCAGAGGTTTGCTATCCTCCCATTCAAAGTCAGTGGGGGGGGGGGGGGGGGGGGGGGCGGAGAACAGAGGCTGATTCTACTCCATCAATAACGGAAGCCCACACCATCAAACCGATTAAGTGAGTGTTTTTCATCTCCCATTAAGAGACCGTTCATAATAGCTCTCTGGCTGGGTTGGGAGTTTGAATAGAGCCAGGGTTGAGCAAGGATGATAAATACAAAGACTTATTTCAGAGTGGGCCTGCAGGGCCGCGATGTAACTCTTCACCTTGAATTTTGCATGTGGCATAAATACTTGAAAATGTAGATAATTGTTGTAAGACTGCAGTCAATCACCACAGGAGGTGGTAAAAACATCCTCTTCAAATGAGAGACTCCTGGTAGCGTTTGATAATGAACAAGTGGTATACACACATGGAAAAAGGTTTTGGAAAGAGAGAGAGAGAGAGAGAGAGAGAGAGAAAGAGAAGGAGAGAGTGAGAGAAAGAGAGAGAGAAAGAGAAGGAGAGAGAGAGAGAGAGAAGGAGAGAGAGAGAGAGAAAGAGAGCGAGAGCGAGAGAGAGAGTGAGAGAGAGAGAGAGAGAGAAAGAGAGAGAGAGAGAGAGTTTATACATAACTTCTGCGGTGTCTCCTCATGGGACAACAACCGTTCCTATAGAACACGCCCCCTCGGTTCTAGAACAACCAGACACAGTTGGACTAACAACCGTGATCAGAGGTTGTGGTCACACTGCTGCCCTGTACAACAACCCTGCCACAGGGGAGAGTGTGTGCGTGCGCGCGCGTGTGTGTGCGTGGGTCCACACTTGCGCGTGTGTGTCTCTCACATGGGACTGAGACGTATGTTTGTCTTTGACATGGATGTGGGCGATCCCGCTTCCGCTCCCGCCTCCAGAAGAACAGGTGCTGCGGTCCGACTGGCCCATCAATCTCCCCACACCGCGTCTCTGTAGGACTCAGGGTTAATTATCATCAAATAATCCATTAAGGAGAGGGATGAGAACAGAGAGGAGCAGGGACACTAACCTTGGCCAGAGGAAACGGTACAGATACCCTAATCACACTATGCCACAGAGCCAGACTGAGCCAGACCGAGCCAGACCGAGCCGGGCTGAGCCAGACCGAGCCAGACAGAGCCAGACCGAGCCAGACCGACCCGGGCTGAGCCAGACAGAGCCAGACCGAGCCGGGCTGAGCCGGGCTGAGCTGAGCTTTACTGCGGTCGCCTGGTTACAGTGCTGGAAAGGAACACATCCAAGCTGGCGCGGTGTGGTTGGGGTCGGCCCTGTCGTGTGTAAAGCCCTGTAGAGAGGTCTGACCCTCTGGAGTCGTTTTCACTACCATTATATATTTTAGCTATTGGTTCATTTCAGAACAAAAGCTAAAAGTCGTGTGGCATCAGAATGTACTTATATGACAGTCTCTGGGTAGGTAATGAATTATTGAATTATTCGTATGTATGTACATCCATTTGGGACCGTAGTGCCCCGTTAGACCCCCGGGGGGCTCAGAGCCATCGCTGTGCTCCAGGCTAAGCTGTCATTGGCAGGACTGCACCCAGGATCGCATAAAGAGAAGTTCCTCAGGTGAAAAAAGGATGTTGGAATTATAGAGATTCATATCTATATAAAACACCTCTATAAAAAAGCAGCTCATTTTACAGCCCGGTGCTCGGAGGGCCATCTCATTCTGCCTGACTTCCTCCATAATGCAGAAAAGGCAAACGGTGTGCAGGTTTCTGTTGAATGCTCTTAACATGTTAATTGACATTACGGTGTGTGTGAGATCATACAGTAAATTGTATCCAGAGGAGAGGGTGACACCTGACCTATTGAGAATGTTACAGTGGGCTTCTGCCTTCATTTACCCACCCGGCGGCCCTATGAATATTTAAGGCTGCCAATTAAACCCCAGCTGACCTGCAGAGCGGAGGAGGAGGAGGAGGCCTGACACACACACACACGGGCACACACACACACACACGCACACACACGGGCGCGCACACAGACACACACACAGGCGCGCACACACACAGGGGAGCGTACACACACATACAGTACACACACACACACACACACTCTTTCTCTCTCTCTCTCTCACACACACACACACACACACTCTCTCTCTAACTGTCTCTCACACATACACACACACACACACACACACACTCTCTCTAACTGTCTCTCACACACACACGCCCTGTCACACTGACACGGTCAACGTCTGCCAGGCCTGTCACATATGTGTCATGTTTATGAGTCCCTCTGCAGACACGGTGTGTGTTTTATGTATGTTAACGTGTGTCAAAGGTCAAAGTCACTGGTGTTAGTCATCTGGTTCCTTGCTGTGCTGTCAACCAATCACAGACGACTCTAACAGAGCTGTGATGTCAACCAATCACAGATGAGTTTAACAGAGCTGTGATGTCACAGGACACAGAGGAGGCTAATGGTGCTGTCAACCAATGGGGATCTCACTTGTCAACCAATGGGGATCTCACTTGTCAACCAATGGGGATCTCACTTGCCAATTATCAATCTTGCACATATATGTGTGTGTTTGTCATTTAGCAGACACAGTACCTTACAGTACATACCAGGGGAGGCTGGTAGAGGTAGAAATCGGAGGACAGGCTCATTGTAATGCATGGAATGGAATGAGGAATGTTATGTGTGGACGATAGTATTCCTCATTCCATTCCGTGCTTTACAATGAGCCCGTCCTCCGACTTCTACCTCCACCAGCCTCCCCTGGTACATACTGTACAAATCTTGTTTCCTATATAGCGGGGAATCAAACCCACAACCCCCTCGCCTCACTAGCCCCCCTGCTCTCCCAGCTGAGCCCCCCCGTGTTTGTCTTACAGTCAGCATAGAACACATGGGACCGTGATACACACATTCCCGCTGGTTTCTCTAGTGCTTGGGAGACATCCGCACATGGAGGATGATGTAAAGTGCTACTTACTGTTAAAGGCGATGGAAACTGACGTCTTTTAACATGTCTAATGTATGGAGTTCAAACAGTCACTACCCCATCAAACACATCTTAGATCTGATGTGATCACACTCTAAAAGCATTACATTTCACATGCCATTTCATATCATATACATATATATATTAAAAAAAAGATAGAGTTTAGACGGGCTCAGTGTACTGCACGGAACGGAATGAGGAATGGTATCGAACGCACTCCTACCTCCGTTCCATGCATTACAATGAGCCCGTCCTCCGATGTCTACCTCCACCAGCCTCCCCTGGCTGTAGAGAACATTTCCACGCATTCCATCAATGAATCTTTTGGAAGTGAACTGCTTTGACTGAAGAAGTGTTTTCCCTCAGCGTTTACCGCTTCTGTTTCTGTTTCATACGGTATGAAATATAAATGAACAAGCGCTTTCTCAACCTTAATCAGCTTCTTATATTTCTATTGTGAGTCTCTGATAGTGACAGAGGTGAAATGAGTTTCTGTTCTAATCACATTGCCGTAGCCCGGGGTTAACCCCACCATTCCATATGTATTTGGGAAATAGCTTGGAAATCGAGACTAGAACAGTGTGTAGAATATACAAGAATTGGCCATTTGTTTCTCATTTCTAATCAAATCCAGCTTGTTATAATGTCGAATGAATACCCCGTCAATATGAGCCACAGAAGCATTCATTTCGAGACCAACCAAATCCCAAAACCTTCTCAAACTACTTGGCAGTCTCACTGCACAGTACAAGTGTCTCCAAAACTCCCTTTAAAACACGTTTTCACTCATTGCATCTGGCCAGTAGTGAACTTCATTACCTTAAAGCCTCACTCAATGTCCTTAAAGAGCCCAGAACATCCCAATCCATGCCCAGACATCTCTCCAAATTGTCTGAGACATCATCACGGACCCGACTGGGCCTCTCTCCTCAAATCAGGCCCGAACCCAAGTTTCCATTTATGAGAAATGTCTGGTTAAACCTCTATCATTACAGCTATCATTACGCTCGCTGTTGTGTCATTTCTGCCTAAAATGCCGCGCCTCCCGCGGCCTGCCTGCGCCACGCCGGTCCTTCCAGAAGCGCTATCATTTGGCTCAGACTGTGATCTCCGCAGGCAATCGGCATCGAGGGCCGCGACGC
This sequence comes from Argentina silus, assembly GCF_951799395.1. NCBI lineage: Eukaryota > Metazoa > Chordata > Actinopteri > Argentiniformes > Argentinidae > Argentina > Argentina silus. The sequence continues at coordinate 4,656 of NW_028152431.1, read as the reverse complement.
GCTCTCCGCTGTTGGGAAGAGGAAGCAGACACCCGTCTGCCCGGTGGAGACGTTTCCACCGCGACAACCCCCCCAACAGGCCAGCCAACCAGAGCAGAGCAGCGGAGAGGGAAAAAACGTATCCTGGAACCGGAGGAGAGGAAGTTAAAGAAAGGGGCCGTAGGCTGTCACAGCTTCCAGGCTTAGGGGGACTCATCATCGGCGCCATCATACTCTCTCCTTCCTTCCTTGTCGTCACTCCGTTGCTAACATCTGGGGACGGTAGTCACGTCTGGGAACCGTAGTCACATCTGGGGACGGTAGTCACGTCTGGGGAGGGTAGTCACGTCTGAGGACGGTAGTCACGTCTGGGGAGGGTAGTCACGTCTGAGGACGGTAGTCACGTCTGGGGAGGGTAGTCACGTCTGAGGACGGTAGTCACGTCTGAGGACGGTAGTCACGTCTGGGGAGGGTAGTCACGTCTGGGGAGGGTAGTCACGTCTGAGGACGGTAGTCACGCCCTGAATGGAGAGGCGGTGGAGATGACGGCATTTTTAGATGTATAATTTCTCTAAATAGCATGATGTCACATTGGCTGCGGGTGATAGCGTTTGACAAGGTGTGTGTGTGTGTGTGTGTGCGTGTGTGAGTGCGTACGAGCGTGTGCGTTCTTGTGTGTGTGTGTGTGTGTGTGTGTGTGTATGTGTGTATGTGTGTGTACATCTCGGAGGCAGTGTGACAGCATGGGAGCCGTAGCTGTCTGTCCCGTGAACGTCCCGAGAGAGTCATTAAAACGTGGGATTCAGACTCCTGGGGGAAATAACAGCATGGCAGCCATTTTGTTGCCATATTGACAACCTGCCTGATGTTTACCCGATGAGACGTCAACACTTTGTGAGAGGATGTAGACTCAACGGGGGCCGTCGGGGCGGAGGACACGCTGTTGAATGGAACAATAGCTGATGTAAAGGATGTTGATGTGGAGGCAGAAACATGGATCCGTTTGGGGCACATGGTGATTGTGACAGTGCAGTTTACCTCAGTGAAGGGTGAACGCAGCCCCTGGCAGAAGCCTCAGCCCAGCCACTTAAGTAATGCTTATTGATTGGCGCAACAGGGAGCGTACAGCCTTCCTTCTTATTGATTTTAATAGTGGACACATATGAGAGAAGTGGGGGACTCTGTAGGCCTGTGTGTGTGTGTGTGTGTGTATGTATGTGCGTGTGTGCGTGTGTGTGCATGTGCGTGTGCGTGCGTATGTGTGTGCGTGTGTGCGTATGTGTGCGTGTGTGTGTGTGCGTATGTGTGTGTGTGTGTGTGTGTGTGTGCGTGTGTGTGCGTATGTGTGTGTGTGTGTGTGTGTGTGTGTGTGTGTGTGTGTGTGTGTGCGTGCGTGCGTGTGTGTGTGTGTGTGTGTGTGTGTGTGTGTGTGTGTGTGTGTGTGTGGAATCTCAACAGGGACTTCATTATTGGATGACATGACGTGTGCTTTTCAAATCCATCTCTTCTTTCATTAGTCTGCCCCTCCCTCTCTCTCCCCCCCTTCATCCGGGGTCCCGCTGAGTGGTACGTCCCGATCCCCCCGCCCTGGGACCCCTCTCTTTCATCAGGCCTGATTCAGGGGGATATTCAATGTTAGATGAGTACGGTCAGGTTGGGTCTGTGCTGTGTTGCCTGCTGAGTATGCCATCAACTGTAAGAGGACGCAATTTCTTGTTTAATTGGCCTCTGTGCTGTTCTCCTACGGACTGGATGCTGCTAATGTCCCTGATGGGCTGCTTTTCAGGAGTGCTTGCAGCATCCCCCCTCCACACGCAGGCCCGGGAGAGGAGGAGATGGGAAGTGGATGGAGGACAGGCTAATACAGATATGCAGTCTGCTCTCCGGGTCCCTTCTCCTGGATGCATCAGAGGCCTTATTTAGGAGGAGGCTCTGCTATTACATCAAACCGTTATTAACGATCCGCATTAATTATGGAGGAGGGAGAGAGAGAGAGGGAGGGAGGGAGGGAGGAAGAGAGAGAGACAGAGAGAGAGAGAGGGAGGGAGGGAGGAAGAGAGAGAAAAAATAGAGAGAGAGGGCAGGAGGGAGGGAGGGAGGGAGATAGGGATGAGAGAGAGAGAGAGAGAGAGGGCGGGAGGGAGGGTGGGAGGGAGGGTTCCCTTCATCCTGAGTGCAACCTGGCTGCGTGTGAGTAATGTGGACCTTTGATCAGGACATCCTTATTACCTATAAAAGCCATCAGATGTTGAATGACCCCCATTCCATCTATAGTGCTTTCCTCCATCCCTATCAGACACCAGGATAGACTCTAAAAGGAGAGAGAGAGAGAGAGAGAGAGAGAGAGAGAGAGAGAGAGAGAGATCATAAAGATGAAGTGAGGTGAATGATAATGTTTTGGTTGTTAATACGTCTCCCTGCCTCTCTTGGTGGGCCTGGGGTTGGTCCTGGGCCTGGGGTTGGTCCTGGGCCTGGGGTTGGTCTTGGTCCTGGGGTTGGTCCTGGGCCTGGGGTTGGTCCTGGGCCTGGGGTTGGTCCTGGGCCTGGGGTTGGTCTTGGGCCTGGGGTTGGTCTTGGGCCTGGGGTTGGTCCTGGCCTGGGGTTGGTCTTGGGCCTGGGGTTGGTCCTGGGCCTGGGGTTGGTCCTGGGCCTGGGGTTGGTCTTGGTCCTGGGCCTGGGGTTGGTCTTGGTCCTGGGCCTGGGGTTGGTCCTGGCCTGGGGTTGGTCCTGGGCCTGGGGTTGGTCCTGGCCTGGGGTTGGTCCTGGGGTTGGTCTTGGTCCTGGGGTTGGTCCTGGGCCTGGGGTTGGTCCTGGGGTTGGTCTTGGTCCTGGGGTTGGTCCTGGGGTTGGTCCTGGGGTTGGTCCTGGGGTTGGTCTTGGTCCTGGGGTTGGTCCTGGGGTTGGTCTTGGTCCTGGGCCTGGGGTTGGTCCTGGCCTGGGGTTGGTCCTGGGCCTGGGGTTGGTCCTGGCCTGGGGTTGGTCCTGGGGTTGGTCTTGGTCCTGGGGTTGGTCCTGGGCCTGGGGTTGGTCCTGGGGTTGGTCTTGGTCCTGGGGTTGGTCCTGGGGTTGGTCTTGGTCCTGGGGTTGGTCCTGGGGTTGGTCTTGGTCCTGGGGTTGGTCCTGGGGTTGGTCTTGGTCCTGGGGTTGGTCTTGGTCCTGGGGTTGGTCTTGGTCCTGGGCCTGGGGTTGGTCCTGGGGTTGGTCTTGGTCCTGGGGTTGGTCTTGGTCCTGGGCCTGGGGTTGGTCCTGGGGTTGGTCCTGGGCCTGGGGTTGGTCCTGGGGTTGGTCTTGGGGTTGGTCCTGGGGTTGGTCCTGGGGTTGGTCTTGGTCCTGGGCCTGGGGTTGGTCTTGGTCCTGGGCCTGGGGTTGGTCCTGGGGTTGGTCTTGGTCCTGGGCCTGGGGTTGGTCCTGGGGTTGGTCCTGGGGTTGGTCCTGGGCCTGGGGTTGGTCCTGGGGTTGGTCTTGGTCCTGGGGTTGGTCCTGGGGTTGGTCCTGGGGTTGGTCTTGGTCCTGGGGTTGGTCTTGGTCCTGGGCCTGGGGTTGGTCCTGGGGTTGGTCCTGGGGTTGGTCCTGGGCCTGGGGTTGGTCCTGGGGTTGGTCCTGGGCCTGGGGTTGGTCCTGGGGTTGGTCCTGGGGTTGGTCCTGGGCCTGGGGTTGGTCCTGGGGTTGGTCCAGGGGTTGGTCTTGGTCCTGGTCCTGGTCCTGGGCCTGGGGTTGGTCCTGGGGTTGGTCCTGGTCCTGGGGTTGGTCCTGGGGTTGGTCCTGGGGTTGGTCTTGGTCCTGGTCCTGGTCCTGGGCCTGGGGTTGGTCCTGGTCCTGGGCCTGGGGTTGGTCCTGGGGTTGGTCCTGGGGTTGGTCCTGGGGTTGGTCCTGGGGTTGGTCCTGGTCCTGGCCAGGCTGGTCGGCTCCTCTCTGGGTGGCTACTCCCCTCTGGTGGACACTCTCCATGTTTGTGTGTGTGTGTGTGTGTGTGTGTGTGTGTGTGTGTGTGTGTGCGTCAGTGAGTGTGTGTGTGCGTGTGTGCGTGTGTGCGTGTGTGCGTGTGTGTGTGTGTGTGTGTGTTAGTGAGTGTGTGTATGTTGTGTGTGTGTGTGTGTGTGTGTGTGTGTGTGTGAGTTTCCGTGTGTGTGTAGGTGTGTGTGTGTGTGTGTGTGAGTTTCCGTGTGTGTGTAGGTGTGTGTGTGTGTGTGTGTGTGTGTGAGTTTCCGTGTGTGTGTGTGCGTGGTCAACATGTTGAATGCCCACCAGGACCACGGTAAGCATTAAAGAAAGGAATTAAACATAGATCCAAGACATACTGTCCTGATACACACACGGGTGTTTCCCCTGGCTAGGCGGGGCCGCCTGACTCTGTTTGGCCCTGCCTAAAACGTTTAGGCTCTCATAGAACCAATAGAAAAGGTGGGTAATGGTAACCCTGGATTCTGATTGGGGGCGTCGGTGCTCCACCTTCAGAGGGAAACAGTGACACACAGCAGAAACAAAAAGCTGTCCCTCTGCTCCTCTACTCTCCACTTAGAAGACACACCTCAGTACAGTGAAGGGATGTGTAGCATTACAACCTGAATACAAAACAGGCATAACATATGCAACCATCACAACCGATTCTCAGGTCTCCTTCGAACTGTCTCTTGTCCCTCCTCTCCCTCCCTCCCTCCCTCCCTCCCACCCTCCCCC
>NW_028152432.1:0-5000 GCF_951799395.1 Argentina silus | reverse complement strand
ACACAGACACACACTCTCTCACGTACACACACACCCACACACACACTCTCTCACGTACACACACGCACACACACACACACACACACACACACACACAATTGTCAATCACTGACATTCACCTGTTCTCATGTGGGACTCTTTCTGTAATGACATTTGAATTGCAAAAGGCAGCATTCATCCATCAGTACTCTGTATACCGTCGAGGGTACACACACACACACACACACATACACACACACACACACACTGACACACACACACACTCACACACACACACACACACACACACACACACACACACACACACACACACACACACACACACACACACCCTCTGTACATGGCAGATGTCATTTCCTCTCTTCAATCATGAAATCAGCTCGTCACCCCGACCTCAGTCAGGGAGGAGAGCCTCTTGATTGGCTGCTTGTCAGAATGTTGTGGTTATGGAACAACATCAGCGTGTTGACACACACACACACACACACACACACACACACACACACACACACACATACACACACACACACACACATACACACACACACTCACACACACATCCTCACAGTAACGACTCCTTCCTTCTTTCAATGGCGTGTTGTGTAACAGAAGCAGAAATGTTGTTGAGCGTGTTTCAGGCCTTGATCCAGTCTGACCAGTCTGACAGACCCTCATCCTGTGGTGTCTTCACGCTTCGTTTCAGTGGAGAAGCGTGTGTCACACACACACACACACACACACACACACACACACACACACACACACACACACACACGCGCGCGTCTTCTCTGAGTGTTGGTAGAATGCCCTGCGAGGTTGGTCCGGCCAGCCAATCAGAGCTGAAGTAGGCCATGTCACCCAGCTGTTTATTCCTTGTCCCTCTTTAGTCCAAATATAACCACACAACCACGATGAGTCGGATTCATGCCCCCCCCCCCCCCATCGCTGTCCCCCCAGGCCACTGGACTCATTTATGCCCAGCTGAAAGAGAGAGAGGCAGACACATAGAGAGAGAGAGAGAGAGAGAGAGAGAGAGGGAGGATGAGAGAAAGGGAGAGTGATAGAGGGGGGGGGAGAGAGAAGGAGACAGTGAGTAAGAGATGAAGGGAGATAGAGAGAGAGAGAGAAAGAGAGAGAAAGAGGGAGAGGGAGGGAGAGAGTGGGGGGGGAGCGGGGGTGGGGGTGGTGTATTCAGTGAACAGGGTCACTAATTGGACTGGGAGTTTAGGTCCCTCTCATTCCATTCTGTGCCGCTCCTGACAGAAATCAAACAAATGATTTAGAAATTCTTTAATAAGACCAAGAAAATATGTTAATTCATACTGGACTGTCTGCCTGCTGGGAGAGTCCTCCCAGGCCAACGTGCACTGTCAGGTTTTTTTGGAAAGAGGGAGTGTGTTGTGTGTTGTGTGTGTGTGCGTGTGTGTGTGTGTGTGTGTGTGTGTGTGTGTGTGCATGTGCATGTGCGCGCATGTGTGTGTGTGTGCGTGTGCTTGCATGTATGTGAGCGTGCGTATGCGTGTGCATGCCTACATTTGCGTGTGTGTGTGTGTGTGTGTGTGTGTGTGAATCAGAGGGGGGTAATTCATCGTAACATAAAAAGACAGAAAACAGAAGCAATAATATCAAAGTGGTGAAAAGCCTTGTGAGGTCTGTAATCTAACTCCACATCTGAGGCGTGTCTCCATTCATCTCCCCCTCCCAGCAGAGGCACGCTCCTGTCCCCAAAGGATCCCACACACCACCACTGCCTCTGCAGCAGCCGTACACACTGAAAAGAAGTGTGTGTGTCTCTCTCTCTCTCTCTCTCTGAGAGGAAGGAGGGAAGCTGATCATGCGAGCAGCTGATTTCCACAGACGTGTTTTTGTTTGAGGAAACAGGAATTAGATTTTCTCGTTGTGGCGTGTATGTTCTGTCCTAACCCTAACCCTAACCCTAACCCTAACATTAACCCTAACCCTAACCCTAACCCTAACCCTAACCCAACCTACAGCGGATGACCTAACCCTAACCCTAACCCTAACCCTAACACTAACCCTAACCCTAACCCTAACCCTAACCCAACCTACAGCGGATGACCTAACCCTAACCCTAACCCTAACCCTAACCCTAACATTAACCCTAACCCTAACCCTAACCCTAACATTAACCCTAACCCTAACCCTAACCCTAACCCAACCTACAGCGGATGACCTAACCCTAACCCTAACCCTAACCCTAACACTAACCCTAACCCTAACACTAACCCTAACCCTAACCCTAACACTAACATTAACCCTAACCCTAACCCTAACCCTAACATTAACCCTAACCCTAACCCTAACCCTAACCCTAACATTAACCCTAACACTAACCCTAACCCTAACCCTAACACTAACCCTAACCCTAACCCCAACACTAACCCTAACCCTAACCCTAACCCTAACACTAACCCTAACCCTAACCCTAACCCTAACCCTAACCCTAACATTAACCCTAACACTAACCCTAACCCTAACCCTAACACTAACCCTAACCCTAACCCCAACACTAACCCTAACCCTAACCCTAACCCTAACCCTAACCCTAACCCTAACACTAACCCTAACCCTAACCCTAACACTAACCCTAACCCTAACCCTAACCCTAACCCTAATCCTAACCCTAACCCTAACCCTAATCCTAACCCTAACCCTAACCCTAACCCTAACCCTAACCCAACCTACAGCGGATGATGTCGCGCTCCTGACCACAAAAAATACCACATTCCAAACAGTTGAAATAATAGGCCTCTGTTGGTTTGTTTGTTCTGGAGCCGGTGTGTCTGATGTGGTTCTTCTGACTCATCCCTGTGGGGTCATCCTGGCCATGTTGGGGTGTTTGTCTTCTTCTAGGTTATATCAATTCATTATATTTTGTTAATATTAGCCAAGAACATATCTGATGTTGAATCTAGGCTCGTACCTCTGAACAAATGGAAGGATATATAAATATATATATATAAATATAGAAAAGAGCTTCTGGAAGGCAGATTATATCTCTACATTAACCCTATAAACATGTTTTATTTATAGTCAAGGAAACATTATTATTTTTTATTATTATTTATTATCATATTTCCTTGTCAGCAAATAAACATGTTTATATATTACAGAGATATAAGCTTCCATCCAGAACTGAGAAAATACATCTACTAAACTAAATACATCTACTAAACTAAATACATCTACTAAACTAAATACATCTACTGAACAAAATACATCTACTGAACAAAATACATCTACTAAACTAAATACATCTACTGAACAAAATACATCTACTAAACTAAATACATCGACTGAACAAAATACACCTACTAAACCTCCCCCGCCCCCCCCCCCCCGCCCCCGCCCTCCCGCCTGTTGGGACATGAAATATGCAGACCCACATCACAGACGCAGCTGAGTTGCTTTTATGTGTCGGTATTTCAGTCACAACTTTCAAAAATAGGAAAAACAAACATGGTGGAAGTAACGGTTTCTCTTCCCCTCTCCTCCCCCTCTCCTCCCCCTCTCCTCCTCCTCTCCTCTCCTCCCCTCTCCACACCTCTCCTCCTCCTCTCCTCTCCTCCTCCTCTCCTAGTAACGGTTTCTCTTCCCCTCTCCTCCCCCTCTCCTCTCCTCCCCCTCTCCTCTCCTCTCCTCTCCTCTCCTCCCCTCTCCTCCCCTCTCTTCTCCTCCCCCTCCCCCTCTCCTCCCCCACTCCTCCTCCTCTCCTCTCCCTCTCCTCCCCCTCCCCCTCTCCTCCCCCTCTCCTCCCCTCTCCTCCTCCTCTCCTCCCCCTCTCCTCTCCTCTCCTCTCCTCCCCCCTCCTCCCCTCTCCTCCTCCTCTCCTCCCCCTCTCCTCTCCTCTCCTCTCCTCCCCCCTCCTCCCCTCTCCTCCTCCTCTCCTCCCCCTCTCCTCTCCTCTCCTCTCCTCCCCCTCTCCTCTCCTCTCCTCTCCTCCCCCCTCCTCCCCTCTCCTCCTCCTCTCCTCCCCCCTCCTCCCCTCTCCTCCTCCTCTCCCCCCTCCTCCCCTCTCCTCCTCCTCTCCTCCCCCTCTCCTCTCCTCTCCTCTCCTCCCCCCTCCTCCCCTCTCCTCCTCCTCTCCTCCCCCTCTCCTCTCCTCTCCTCTCCTCTCCTCCCCCCTCCTCCCCTCTCCTAGTAACGGTTTCTCTGACTGGAGCAGCAGTGGGTCCAATCAAGATGGCTGCCGCTCCACAGATCGATCCAGCCTAACTCAGGGGAGGCTGGCGGAGGTAGAAATCGGAGGACGGGCTCATTGGAACGTTCCTCATTCCGTTCTATGCATTCCAACGAGCCCCGTCCTCCTATTTCTACCCCCGCCGGCCTCCCCTGCTCCTCTGGTTTATGTCTCGACCACCTCTTCCACAGCGAACAGCGAAGCTCTGACGTGGTCATTTACTGCTTGACCGCGCTGGTTAAGAGAGATACGGCATCATACACACACACACACACACACACACACACACCGTCCCCCACACACGTGTGGTTGAGGATATATGGGTTTCCGTGTACAGTACATAGACTGAGGTCAGAGTGTTTGCGGTCTTTCATTCCAACGTTGCTAAGTAACGCTGACTCAGCACGGAGCGACTCAATAAACATGCACTTAGAAAGACCTCCGTAGTGGCACCGTCAGCAGAACTACACCACCGCCCAGGCCTGTGTGTGTGTGTGTGTGTGATTGACCCTCGTTGTTATTGATGTTGTTGTTGATGTTGTTGTTATTGATGTTGTTATTGATGTCGTTGTTGTTGATGTTGTTGTTGTTATTGATGTTGATGTTGTTGTTGTTGTTGATGTTGTGTGACTGGAGGCAGAAGCGTCGTCGTCATGGATAATACCATGGAGACGGGAGGGGTCGGCGAGCAGAGAGTGTTTGCATCATGGGGTCGACCCGGGGCAGAAGAACAGAAGCTAATATTTCCTTCACCTCACTTTAAGCATTTATTACATGAACATGGTTGTAGATCTGAGCC
>NW_028152434.1:10000-19617 GCF_951799395.1 Argentina silus | reverse complement strand
GGGGGGGGGCAAACGTTGATCAGTGTGTGTGTGTGGGGGGGGGGGGCAAGGGGGGTGGGGCAAAACGTTGATCAGTGGGGGGGGGGGGGCTGCCACGAACGCTGCCTCCTTCTAATCAGCCCAACAGGAGGTCCAGAGACGAGCTTCATCGGGGTCAGGACCCCCTGGACCCCCCCTGGACCCCCCCCTGCCCCCCTGCCCCCGAGGCTTATCAGTGATCTGAGACCGGGGAGAGGAATGGTTGGGTTCAGAGAACGCTATCAGAGATGGTCATCTAAGGGCTGCAGGGGATCTCTCACTGGAGGGCTTTCTCTGTTGTTGTGTTTACTACACACACACACACATACACACACACACACACACACACATTCACACATACACGTGTACACGTGCACACACACACACACACACACACACACACACACACACACACACTCACACACAAGCATGTGCTCGCGCACGTGCTCTAACACACACACACACACACACACACACACACACACCGTACCCCGAGGGCTGTTGTTATTGAACGCGTCATTAAAAAGAAGGATGTAAGATGTTGTGTGTCGTCTCGTTGCCCTGGAATAATTAGGGACCCCCCCCCACCCCCAATCCCCCACTGCATACTGTACTACCCTCTTTACAGGTCAGTGACTTCCTCATAATGACACCCAGTCCCTCACCGCCCCCCCCCCCCCACCGCCCCCCAACCCCCCCACTGCATACTGTACGCCCTTTTTACAGGTCAGTGACTTCCTCATAATGACGCCTTTTGTCGACATCTCCAGCGGAATGCAGATCAGGCTTCCTATCGCCACGGCGCCCATTCTTCCTATCGCCACGGCGCCCATTCAAACGTATTGAGACGTAAGGCAGCAGATGAGAACGTATTGAGACGTAAGGCAGCAGATGAGACAATGCAGAATTACAGCGCGGACCAATTAGTGAGTCTTGTAGTAATGGCCACGGGCGTGAGCCGCAGTGTGACGAATGTTGTAATCACGTCTGCTCACATGAGAAGAAAACAAGAAGACAGCTGAGAAATTGTTCTTCAGACAAAACAATGAAATATCTATTTTTGCATAATTTCCTTTCTTTGAGTGCAGGCTCAGTGATGTAAAACCTTATCAAAGAACCAATCACAGTACAAGCGTTCCCAGTGACAAGTACTACAATGCTGTTGTCTCACAGAAGAGCCCTCCCTGCCCTCCCTAATAACCTCCTTTTTCTTTTAAAACCCATAAAATGTGTTTTCTGCTCATTTTTATGTGTGTTTCTTGTTCCTTGTTTTTCTTTCCTGTCAAGTTCCATTCCTTAGTGACAGTCTCCCTGGCAGACACCTGCCCCCTTATGGCCTAAAGGTGAATCGCCTCGTAGAGTCTACCCAGACTGTCACCAACACTGTCCCAACCACGGCTGTCTAATCTACCACAGACACCGCAATCATTCATTCAACTGACACATACATACATTTGAGTAAATACTACTTAGATTAAACATGTTTATAAAAAATAATAAAAACATTCAAAACAAACACTCTTCAAACCCACTAAGAATGGAGTCACGCCTGTTTGGTGAGTCTTGTCTATCTGACAACGTGGTGCTTTTAAGGTGCGGTCCTCATCTGTGAGGGACGCGAGGCTGCAGACCAGCCCTTCGGCTAGACTGTGACAGAGCTGGTCTTTATCTTCACTAAGGAGGACAGGGACCTGAGGAGGGTTGACTAATGGGCTCCATAATAAGGAACAGCACAGTTCCCAGACAATTCACAGCACAAATGGTCTTTACATGAACCTCCGGACACTTGGTCGTGTGTGTGTCTGTGTGTGTGTGTGTGTAAAGATAATAACACTGTCAGCCGGGCGGCGGGGGTCCTCAGATGCAGTAAACTAGGAAGTAAAGGTGATGAAAGTCTTCCCTGATAAAGAGGCAGGCTAATCATGTCCAACTGGCTGTGCATCACTAAGCTGGACTAAACACACACCAGTGCTGCTCTGAGCCCCAGTCTATGGGCTGTGGACAGGGCCAGTACACTGATGTAGTAATTATGTTGTGTGTGTGTGTTTGGTGTGGGGGGGGGATTTGAATCGAGCAGCAGAAAATAACTCAGGCACATTTTTGGACGTGGGAAGGCAGTGATAGGATGTATGTGCATTTCTCCAGCGGAGGGAAAAGCCATCTATCAACAGGCTGGCAGTCAATCACCGTGTCAGAGCCACTCATCTGCTGTTGACATACTAATTTACAGTTCCTTCCCGTAAGGAGAGGTCAGTATGCCTTATTGATGAGGCCTGCGGGAGCCTGTGTGTGTGTGTGTGTGTGTGTGTTTCTGTTTGTGTATGTGTGTGGTGAAGCATAACATTGTGAACATGAAATAACATTCTCTGTTGTTTCAGATTAATGTGTAGGGTCAGGTAAGGAGCGGCGGGGGGGGGGGGGCTACAGCCACGCCTCGTTGAGTTATGTGGGGAGAACGTCAGTGAATATGTTTTTTTTCTAACCTTCTAGGTCTGTGTGGAAAAATGTGAAAGCATGATGTCTGTCAATAGAAGGGGGGGGGGCAATGCAGCAGGGTAGAGAGGGGGGGCAGAGAGAGAGTGAGAGAGGGGGGAAGAGAGATGGAGGAATGAGAGAGAGGGAAGAATAGAGAGAGGGAGAGAGAGAGAGGGAGAGAGGGAGGGAGGGAGGGAGAGAGAGAGGGAGAGGGAGGGAGGGAGGGAGGGAGAGAGGGAGATGGAGAACCAGTGTATCTCTTGTGCTGCTAATCTGTCGTGTAAACACTGATAACAGCTCCTGGTGTGTGTCCGTCGCTGGCCCTAGCAACAGGCGTTGTCTCCTCTCCAGGCCTGGCTATCATCCCCATCAGCCAGGGCTCCTCACCGGCCAGCCCACGTGACCCCAACACAGGCTCAGCCCAGTCCAGTCCCACCCAGCACCAACCCAGTTTAACCACAGCCTCAGACCAGGCCTTTTCCCAGCCCAAATCCAATACAGTCAAATACTGTCCAGCCCAGTCAAGCCAAACCTAGCCCAACCCCAACCCTAACCCTAACCCCAACCCTAGCCCAACCCTAACCCTAACCCTAACCCTAGCCAAACCCTAACCCTAACCCTAGCCCTAACCCTAACCCTAACCCTAGCCCAACCCTAACCCTAACCCTAACCCTAACCCTAACCCTAACCCTAGCCCAACCCAGGCCAAGTTTTACCCAGCCAAACCAAACCTGAAGAGCTACAGCACAACTGACGGCTGTGGTACTGCTCAGTAGAGGTCCACCGGCTGTGGTACTGCTCAGCAGAGGTCCAACGGCTGTGGTACTGCTCAGCAGAGGTCCACCGGCACCACAAGCCCCATGCTTAGCTCAGGTCATTGGATCTGAGTGCTAATCCGTTGCAAGACCTCAAGAAGTTTCCTTTACTCCGATTCCCTTTTTAGGTCTTCAGAGAGGGGTGAATGAGAGAAGGGGAGAGAGAGAGAGAGAGAGAGAGAGAGAGAGAGAGAGAGAGAGAGAGAGAGAGAGAGAATGCTAGCTTTGGAGTGGGTCCTGGTACGTTCCAGCGAGCAGTGGGCGTCTGTCAGGAGACATGGCCAGACTTGTGACTCGCTCGACAGGAAATCTCTCCCCTCAAAGTGCTGAAAACCTCCATGAAGCTGCAGCCTTGCCCCCCCCCCCCCCCCTTGGTGTCAGTGAGTAGGAACAGGCTGACACTACACACACAGGCCGGACTGTTCCACTGGGATCACCGCACTCTCTGGTGGTGCCATTAGCCCCAAAGACGGATGGACGGTGGATGGATGGAAGAGGGGTTTGAGAAGGGGTGAGAAGGGGTGAGAAGGGGTGAGGAGGGGTGAGAGGATCTGTGGACAGGGCCTGGTGCGCCTGTCGACAGCCCGGGGCCCGGGTCGGCCAGCCTCGGCCAGCTCTAGGACAGCTACCAGAGCCCAGAGCCCAGAGACCCTGGGGAAGGGTAGGGAACGGGGGGCCGCTCGGGGGGGGGGGGGGGACTGCTGGCAGCCTCGGAAGGTGAGATAAGTGTATCAGGGTATCACGGTGACATGTGACATCCCGGCCTCCCGAGGGTGTTTTGCGAAACCGACGCCTGACTGACAGGGAAGCAGGGACGCTCAAATGCTGTGGAATGGCGGCGCATTCCAACCCCTGAAGAAAATACCTTCCTCCCAGAACGACGACGATTTGAGACGCCTGCCAAGGGACAGGCGGACAGACGGACGGACGGACAGGCGGACGGACGGGGGTCTGGTTTAAGGTTCCCCGGCAGCTCAGGCATCGCTAGTTGTCTCATAACTATCACCTCTCCTGTCGCCCTAGGACAGCAACAGCAGCACCTCCCTCCCTCCCTCCCTCCCTCCCTCCCTCCCTCCCCCCCTCCCTCCCTCGCTCCCTCCCTCCCTCCCTCCCTCCCTCCCGGGGGGCTGGAGCAACGCTTCCCAGTAAATGTTTGCACATTTGTCGGTTGTGACCAGTAGAGCTATTTATAAGCCCTGTTTCTTGTCCTCGTGTACAATGAATACAGTAGTTTGAGTGTGAGGTCGGTGTAGGGAGACATCTGAGGGGAGCGGATCGTGGGAGTCGTTCCATATTGCTGTGTCATTACAGGCTGTGAGTCTGTAGTTTGTGGGCTGGACTGGGGGTCCAAAACGGGCCTGAGTCGGTCGGTGGGTTGGGCGGATCCTGGGAGAACACAGCTAGGTTGGGTTTCTCAGGCTGGATCCGGAACAAGTGACTTTGATGTGTGCTGTGTGGGCGTGGTACCAATCCTACCCTCCCAGACTACCTTCCATCCATCTCTAAAGTTGGTGGTCCACCAGAAAGCTGAGTATCTAAACATGACTGCCCAGATGTCTGTCCTCCTCCTATATGGGTACTTGTGTACTTTTTATTTGATTACAACCTTTATTTTAGCAGGGAGTCCCGTTGAGACCAAGGCCTCTTTTACAAGGGAGCCCTGCATACACACAGTTGAGTGTGTGTTTGGGACTTTTACAGCAGAGATGAGCTTTCAATAGGGTTTCAACCTTGTGCTGCATGTCATGTGCTGTGGTATTACCTGTCTTCTTTACGTCAGGGTTTGCGTGTAACGCTGCAGACGTGAGTTGTTTTCTCTCCGCTTGTTTTCGTTCTGGAGACCCGCTGACCCGCGCGTCCTTGTTAAACATGCCTGTGTAGCCTGGGCCGCTGTCAAGTGGATGTGCGCTTAATACCAGCCAACCCCGCATTACCATAACCACCGCCCGGCATGCCAAACAACCACAAACACGACGTCAGCGTTTTCAGCGAGTTGCCTACGATAACCAACAGATGAATAGTTTTGAACAGCAACATATTATTATTTCAGTGTGGAGACTACTGCCTCTGAATGACTTTGTGAAAATCCTCAACTGGTCATAGTGAAAGCGTTTATTAAATGTCAGGGTATTGGTGACATCCTTTCCCTCACGTCCATGTCATCATGATCAGTCCCGACTATGTGACAGAGACCGACAGACAGCATTGCATTATTCTTCTGATTCCTTCGCATACAGGAGCTTACATCGAAGCATCAGCACGTGTCCAGCCTTGTCCAAAAATACATAAAACCAACTCGTGGTTTATAAGCCACCAGAATTGTATAAAGCTTGAGGCTGTGTGTGCGTGTGTGTTGTGTGTGTGTGTGTGTGTGTGTGTGTGTGTGTGTGTGTGTGTGTGTGTGTGTGTGTGTGTGTGTGTGTGTGTGTGTGTGTGTGTGTTTCTCTTTTTCCCTTCCAGTCTTTTTATAACTCCAAAGAAAGAAAGCAGCAGTGAGCTCCTCTTTAATCAGCGAGTGTGGGGAGGCGGGCCGAGGTGCGGACTGTAATGCGATAGCTCTCCTTCTAATGCTGTTACACACACACACACACACACACACACACACACACACACACACACACACACACACACACACACACACGCTGCTGCAGCCCTGCTGGAGGACACAGCCTCAGACCCAGCCAGAGACTCGTCGGCGAGCGGAGGGAACGTACACGGTACGGGAGCTGCAGAGAGAGACTGGTACCAGCGAGTACACGGACCATTTCCGAAGCAAGACTTTCTGGTGTGGTTCACTCCGTGGAAAATCCACCTTTTACGCACAGCCCGTTTTTGGACAGTTTTCGTTGAGGTAGTGATTTCAGGCGACTTCTGGTGATTTTATTGACCAAGTAAATGCGCCGGAGGGAGAAAGTCAAAGGCAAGAGGAGAAAATATCTTGTCACTGGATTTGGAGGCAATCAAAAGCCCCACTACAGATAGCAGGTCGCGGAGAGCGTCAGTCCAGTGGACCTCCTGAATTTGGACATATGAATGAGTTTTGACGCTCAGTATTCTGATTAGTACATTTTCGGACAGAGGGCTCTCAACGTTCCTCTCTTGCGGTACATTTGCGTATCATTCGGAGCCACTGCGCTCGCCAGAAAGATTTTGCGTCTTTGAAAGAAATTTGTTGTGAATTGAAATTGCGCTGCTTATTATTGTCATTTTCAAAGAAGAACCAAGAACCGGGGACCAGGGACCGTAGTCACGGTGGTTGAGCCCGAGCCGCGAGCAGAGTCCTCCCGGTGGATACCGTGTTACGCGTGAGTGGGAGAACAGTTTGGCTCGGCACCAGGTGGACTTTTCTACCGCAAGTTCTCTCTAAGAACCAGAGGGTGTCTATTCACCCTAAACATGGATGTAATCATCTGGCTGTGTGGATGTTTATTCGCGGTTTGCTTACCAACAATAGTTCACGGTGAAGACGGTAAGTTTTCGAGACGAGACCCTTTTGCCGCCTAACCCTGTTTTCACACATACGTGCCACTTGGAATTAAGATATAAGCCTGTTGTTTCATCAAAATGTAAATATTGGTAATTATTTTTTGACAATGTAGCGTTTTTATAATGTGTTGGATAAACACGCAGGCTATAGCTTTCCCCCTGTCAGTTCCCCCTGGTTCTCCTGGTTTCATTTACGGACGGGAACCTCGTTTGGTCTGTCAGCATATGCTCTGAATTAACAACTCAAAACCCTACATGTTAACACATTAGTGTCTTATCTCTATTTGACAGTCGGCTCAACTATTCCGTGGTGTTTGGTGACATTTGGATCATTTGTTTGTCGGGTGTTCTCACGGTGGACACGCTGTCAGCGGGGCTGAGGTGCCCGGAGCCTGGCTCTGTTCAGGGGGACCGGAGAGGCAATGAGCCCGTTACTTCGGGGCTGTCGCAGTCTCGTTTAATTCCTCCAAATCTGAGGTGTAAATCGGAATATTGGGATATTCCAAGAACCGTTTCATAGCGTCACTGACTAAAACGATATGGTCTATATTTGAGTAGGCTAATGAGAGATTTAAAAACCCCTTGTACACAAGACATCATGCGTTTGTGAAATGAGTCACACAATTTAAAAATTAATCAATGTTTTGATAAGAGCAGCAGCCCAAAACATCCACTTGACACGGGATAATAATGTAGCCTACTCAATAAAGGCTTAATTCTGTAATTAAATTCGACAAGTATTTAACCGTCAGATTAACCTGTGATTTCAGGAGTGGATTATGTCAGGATTTAATTGGCCAGTCTGGATCTCATCACTTGCGCTTAGATGTTCATAATAAATGTAAGGTTGATGAATTATTTTAAAGAATATAATTTTTTTTCAATCCAAATCATGATTGAACTTTGTCTTAGAGGCCTAGCTCAATCATTTGTAATATGAACCCAAAGTCCAAATGAGTTTAAGTTAAACGGAGGTTTTTCGTGAATTAAATATCAACGGTTTACATTAACATTTAATTTGTTTCACCAGTTTATGAGAGTCATATGGAGATGTGGTAGACGTTGTTCATGATTTATTAAACTGTTACTACCGCATGTATGCATAAAACTGTATGGTAAGCATGAGATTTGTTAGATTTTTCTTTTTACAATTATCGATGACTGTCTCTTATCTCGTCCGTTTCTTATCAGCGCAGAATAAGATGCTTCTTCATACATCACGTCGCAACAGCCTCAACCAAGCTATTCCCTCAATGCAAGATGCGTTAAATGTAAAATGCGTAGGCAGTGTTTTAACGGTCATTTGAACCTTGCGCACTATTTCTAGGAGATGACTTTCTAATCAGAATCAATGTACAGGGGAAAACCAACGTTGTCTGCCTTTACCTACTCTGGAGGATCAGTCTCCAAAAGTTGATGGAAGGATCTCTTTAACCAGCGGTAGTTTAATGGTCCGTCTGACCTTCTTCTAAATGTTGTTCTTGAGAGCCGCTGAGGACGAGAGGACGATGACAGCAACGCTTGATAGCCTCATTCAACAGAACACACATCTACCAACACCAAGCACAGGCTGTTCTCCTATGTCCTCCCGCAGAGGCTCCGGAGTGGAAACTATTTGCGCGGAATACTTCCCTCCCGTGTGATTTTTCTATTTGATTGTTTCTATTTTCTGTTTGATCTCAATTGAGGCTTAAGGCTCGATGATTGCTCTCCTATAAAACTAGTGGAGAAAAGTCCCATAGTTCACAATAGAAGAAGCATATGTTTCAGTAGCAGGCAGGAGGCTACTGTATGCTTCATCATTGAACACAGGCGGTGTAGGCTGTGCCCCTACTCAGGGCGTGCCTGAAATAGGCTACTGTCATTTATGGGTTGAATACAATGCATTGTCAGCAGTAATTGACTAGATAATAAACCAAACAGACCTGTATTGTTTTATGTCCCGCTTTACAATGTAGGCTATTATTGACCTTCTACCTAGACAACACGGTACAGTGTAATTATGGTACAGTGTAATTATGATACAGTTATCACAATGTTCATGTTCTTCTGAATCAGAATCCATTTAATGTTTGGAAGAACGCAGACCGTGTACTAAAGATGCTGCTGCTTCTACTGTCGACCCCATGAGAACTGGCATGGTGAGATGTCTTCTAGCCTCTTCTGCTGAAAGCCCCATTTGACTAATTTCCGTCTAAAAACCAGACCCAAACTAAACTGCTTATAATATTAGAAATATGATGATCAGATGCAGAAGCAGGATGTCATTTTGATAGATAACACCTTGAAGTTGTGTGTGGATACGCTCAGATCAGAGTTCAGAATAACATACTACACATGACAAGGAGATAAAGTCATCAATAATCAAATTAAGAATCAAATTAAAGCAGAATTTGGGACCAATTATGGGCCCTGTCCGGCTTCCGAGGCTGGAGGAAGGTTGGTTGACCTAACCGCTGACAGAACCAGCCACCTGGACCAGTCCGCTCAGCCGCCGCGCTTCTGGGGAGGGAAACCGCAGGCTTAGCCTGCTGCTACGCTGGTGAAGCTGACTCTTCGTAGGGGTAAATAAACATTTAGCTAATTATCAGTTTGACACATCCTCTCGCAACCCGACTGGAAACAATTATTGTCTCCTGCTAGTTAATTACAGCCGTGTACCAGCGCCTTCTCCTGCCGCGGCAATTAAGGGACTGGGTTTGTTCTCTCTCCCTGGTACTCATGTAGCTGTCGTTAGCATGCGCCACCTGCTTCTTGTGTCTGTGTGTGGCTGGAGGAAACGGCCCGGGAGGCTTACAGGTTGTTCTGTTCCTGGCCGGTTGT
>NW_028152435.1:0-7500 GCF_951799395.1 Argentina silus | reverse complement strand
GCGAGAGGGTGTGGGGGAGGCCGGGGGGGTAAACGGAGGAGGCAGGGGGAGAGAGGGTGTGGGGGAGTTAACGGGGGAGGCAGAAGGTTAAAGACACAAAGAGGAAGATGCTGAACAGCTGACATATACAGCACCTTCAGAAAGTATTCAGACCCCTTCACTTTTTCCACATTTTGTTGTGTTATAGACTCAATTTAAAATGGATTAAATTAAAAGAATTTGCCATCAATCTACACACAATACCCCAGAATGACAAAGTGAAAACAGGTTTTTTGACATCATGTACATAAGTACTCAGACCCTTTGCTATGACACTCTTAAAATTAGCTTAAAATGCAAAAATGTCAAATCAACAAATTACTCAATGAGTTGAATTGAGTCCATCTTAATGCAAGCATAATAGTTCATGTCATTTTGGAATTTATAACTTTGTTTTTATAGGGTCTCTGGTTTGCATAGGAATCAATGACTCACTGTGTAGATTAGGATGTCACGACCAACTCAGCAAATGAACTATTATCCTATTTATTATCCTGTCCTAATAACTATTATCATCATTAAGATGGACTCAATTCAACTTATTCAGTGATTTGTTGATGACAGCTAATTTTAAGAGTGTCTCCTCCTCCCAACAACACACTCCTCACAACAACACAACACACACTCCTCACAACACAACACACACTCCTCACAACAACACACACTCCTCACAACAACACACTCCTCACAACAACACACACTCCTCACAACACAACACACACTCCTCACAACAACACACTCCTCACAACACAACACACACTCCTCACAACACAACACACACTCCTCACAACACAACACACACTCCTCACAACAACACACACTCCTCACAACACAACACACACTCCTCACAAAAACACACACTCCTCACAACACAACACACTCCTCACAACAACACACACTCCTCACAACAACACACACTCCTCACAACAACACACACTCCTCACAACAACACACTCCTCACAACAACAACACACTCCTCACAACAACACACACTCCTCACAACACAACACACACTCCTCACAAAAACACACACTCCTCACAACACAACACATACTCCTCACAACAACACACACTCCTCACAACAACACAACACACACTCCTCACAACAACACACACTCCTCACAACAACACACACTCTTGACAACAACACAACACACACTCCTCACAACAACACACACTCCTCACAACAACACACTCCTCACAACACAACACACACTCCTCACAACAACACAACACACACTCCTCACAACAACACACTCCTCACAACAACACACTCCTCACAACAACACACACTCCTCACAACAACACACTCCTCACAACAACACACTCCTCACAACAACACACACTCCTCACAACAACACACTCCTCACAACAACACACTCCTCACAACAACACACACTCCTCACAACAACACAACACACACTCCTCACAACAACACACTCCTCACAACAACACACTCCTCACAACAACACACACTCCTCACAACAACACACTCCTCACAACAACACACTCCTCACAACAACACACACTCCTCACAACAACACACACTCCTCACAACAACACACTCCTCACAACAACACACTCTAAATACTTATGTACATGTCAAAAAACCTGTTTTCACCAGGTGTGACACCCAGCTGACAGGTTGTCATTCCTACCTGAAGAAGGCAGAGGCAGGAGCAGCAGGTACACAGCTACACTTAACCCCTTCATTACCCCTCGCTTTTTCTCTCTCCAGGGACGGACAGAACTGATGGGACAACTGTTCTAGAACTCTCCAAGCCTCTGTGGTGTTGGTGTCCCTCCTCACCGCCGTGCAGACTCAGCCTGACAACGTCTCTCTAGTCCAAAAAAACTAATGAAGGAATCTGATTTGGAAGAAAGACGTCTGAGGAGGAGAGGAGAGCAGGTGAGAACAGGTCGAGCAAGGACTGGGTCACCAATGACACGCCACAGGGCCGGGATGGTCCACCAATGACATGCCACAGGGCCGGGATGGTCCACCAATGGCATTGAGAGGCTTTCACTTCCTCCTCAGATTCCTTCCTTCCAGTCCACCACCTGCCCTTTTCTCTCTCTCTCTCTCAGGTTGCGCCTCTGAGATTTGAGTAAAGCTATTTCACTTCCAAAGCAGACACCTAATATGGTCGTCTTTGTCTGAGAGGGAAGTTTGTAAACAGCCAGAGTCATCAGAGAGAGAGGGAGAGAGGGAGAGAGGGAGAGAGGGAGAGGGGGAGAGGGGGAGAGAGGGAGAGAGGGAGAGAGAGAGGGGGGGAGAGGGAGAGAGGGAGAGAGGGAGGGGGAGAGGGGGAGAGGGGGAGAGAGGGAGAGGGAGAGGCTACTCTAAGGAGGGTAGAGGTGTGTTTGAGCCTGGAAAATAAAATTCTATTCAATTCAAAGTGTATTTGTCATTACAGGGATACAGGGTATTACAGCGTATCACAGGGTATTACAGAGATACAGGGTATTACAGGGTATTACAGGGTATTACAGGGATACAGGGTATTACAGGGTATTACAGGGATACAGGGTATTACAGGGTATTACAGGGTATTACAGGGATACAGGGTATTACAGGGATATAGGGTATCACAGGGTATTTTAGGGATACAGGGTATTACAGGGTATTACAGCGATACAGGGTATTACATGGATACAGGGTACTACAGGGTATCACAGGGTATTACAGGGTATTACATGGATACAGGGTATTACAGGGTATTACATGGATACAGGGTATCACAGGGTATTACAGGGTATTACATGATTACAGGGTTGGGGCAGCTATCTCTTCAACAATACGACAATCAACAATGTAATGTAATAATAATACTAATAATACTACTACTAATAATAATAATCATAATCATAATAATCATAATAATCATAATAATCATAAGGTGGCAGCAGAACACAGAACAGTGTTGGTGAAACAGAAGAATGACCTGTCTCCCTGTCTCTCTAACCTGTCTCCCTGTCTCTCTAACCTGTCTCCCTGTCTCTCTAACCTGTGACCTGTCTCCCTGTCTCTCTAACCTGTGATCTGTCTCCCTGTCTCTCTCTAATCTGTGACCTGTCTCCCTTTCTCTCTCTAACCTGTCTCCCTTTCTCTCTAACCTGTGATCTGTCTCCCTGTCTCTCTCTAATCTGTGACCTGTCTCCCTGTCTCTCTCTAATCTGTGACCTGTCTCCCTGTCTCTCTCTCATCTGTGATCTGTCTCCCTGTCTCTCTCTCATCTGTGACCTGTCTCCCTGTCTCTCTCTAATCTGTGACCTCTGGGTGATCATGAGGATGTGGAGGCTACCTATCCCCAGGCTAGCAGGCTAGCTACCTATCCCCAGGCTAGCAGGCTAGCTACCTATCCCCAGGCTAGCAGGCTAGCTACCTATCCCCAGGCTAGCAGGCTAGCTACCTATCCCCAGGCTAGCAGGCTAGCTACCTATCCCCAGGCTAGCAGGGTTACATATCCCCAGGCTAGCTAGGGTTACATATCCCCAGGCTAGCAGGGTTACATATCCCCAGGCTAGCAGGGTTACATATCCCCAGGCTAGCAGGTAAGCAGGCTAGCAGGGTGAAGGCTAAAGGAGGCTGAAGGAGGCTGAAGAAGAAAGAGGCTGGAGGAGGCTAAAGGAGGCTGAAGGAGGCTAAAGGATGCTGGAGGAGGCTAAAGGATGCTGGAGGAGGCTGAAGGAAGCTGAAGGAGGCTAAAGGATGCTGGAGGAGGCTGAAGGAAGCTGAAGGAGGCTGGAGGAGAAGGAGGCTGAAGAAGAAGGAGGCTGAAGGAGGCGGAAGGAGGCTGAAGGAAGCTGGAGAAGAAGGAGGCTGAAGGAGGCGGAAGGAGGCTGAAGGAAGCTGGAGAAGAAGGAGGCTGGAGGAGGCTGAAGGAGGCTGAAAGAGGCTGAAGGAGGCTGAAGGAGGCTGGAGGAGAAGGAGGCTGAAGGAAGCTGGGGAAGAAGGAGGCTGAAGGAGGCTAAAGGAGGCTGGAGGAGGCTGGAGGAGGCTGGAGGAGGTTGAAGGAGGCTGAAGGAGGATGGAGGAGGCTGAAGGAGGCTGGAGGAGGTTGAAGGAGGCTGAAGGAGGATGGAGGAGGCTAAAGGAGGCTGGAGGAGCTGAAAGAGGCTGGAGGAGGCTGGAGGAGGCTGGAGGAAGCTGATCATCCCAGTCAGTGAAAGAGCAGTTCCAAACCAGGAAACAAAATCCATATAATACAACAGGATGATCAAATCAAGCAGTGATTGGCCAAGAAGCATTCCAGCTGCTCTGATATCCACGATACAAAATATAATCCTTTTGCGTTACTGATTAAATAACACACACACACACACACACACACACACACACACACACACACACACACACACACACACACACACACACACACACACACACAGACTCTGCCCTAGGGTCAAGGCCTAAACAACGATGGTGTCATTCCTGTCAACTAACAATAACACAAATGGTATTCAGGTGTTAAATTAGCTCTTTATTTCAATACAACATTCAACACAACAATTTACATTTACAATGAACAGAGCTGAAATCAGTAACAGTCATACATTTGCTAAAATATTTCATAATTTCTTCACAGGAAATATACATACATTCACATTTGTTGAAGCCCTTTTGCATAAAGACATATGCGATATATAAAACTGGGGAACTACAGAGATGAGACCCAGGTAGAGGTCTGAACTACAGACCCAGATGGAGGTCTGAACTACAGACCCAGGTGGAGGTCTGAACTACACCCAGGTAGAGGTCTGAACTACAGACCCAGGTAGAGGTCTGAACTACAGACCCAGGTGGAGGTCTGAACTACAGACCCAGGTAGAGGTCTGAACTACAGACCCAGGTGGAGGTCTGAACTACAGACCCAGGTAGAGGTCTGAACTACAGACCCAGGTAGAGGTCTGAACTACAGACCCAGATAGAGGTCTGAACTACAGACCCAGGTGGAGGTCTGAACTACAGACCCAGGTAGAGGTCTGAACTACAGACCCAGGTAGAGGTCTGAACTACAGACCCAGGTGGAGGTCTGAACTACAGACCCAGATAGAGGTCTGAACTACAGACCCAGGTGGAGGTCTGAACTACAGACCCAGGTAGAGGTCTGAACTACAGACCCAGGTGGAGGTCTGAACTACAGACCCAGGTGGAGGTCTGAACTACAGACCCAGGTAGAGGTCTGAACTACAGACCCAGGTAGAGGTCTGAACTACAGACCCAGGTGGAGGTCTGAACTGTGAGTGGTTGATTGAGAACATGATTGGTTGTTATTACACCCTAGAGACTCAAATCAACCCATCGACCATCTAGAACATCTATTTCTATCACAGGAAACAACAAAAAGCACCTAACCCTATTTACAACAAAGGAAGGACAAAATACTGATTCAAATATGAAGATATCAGAAACTTCTACACGACAAAATGTATTTATACTTTTAGCATTTTGCTTTCGCCCTCACATCCTCATCCCTCTACCACGACGTCGTCATGGGAACATCAACAGTGTGGATCATTCTACAAGTTTCCAGATGCTGTCTGTAATCTGTGGCACTCAGAGAACAGGGCCGTGAGTTTGGTTCTGGAGGAAGACGTCTGCCTGTCATAGCAACAGCCATCACAGGACGCATGGACAGTTTCTGCTAAATGTCCTTGATACTAAAATCTCTTCAGCATTGCATTGTGTGTATGTATGTGCGTGTGTGTGTGTGTGTGTATGTGTGTGTGTGTGTGTGTGTGTGTGTGTGTGTGTGTGTGTGTGTGTGTGTGTGTGAGTGTCCATGTTGGTGTGTGTGTGTGTGTGTGTGTGTGTGTGTGTGTGTGTGTGTGTGTGTGTCTGTCTTTGTCTGTTAGTTGGTCTGTTTTTTCTGTTCATCATTATTGATTATGTCTGTCAAAAAGAGAAAAAACTATAAAAATAATTATACAAAAAAAAAAAACTAAAATCTCTTCAGCAACTTTTTCTTTCTAGTGTAACATTGCATTTCTGGTCTGTTTGTATCAACGACACAACGTCGCTGTTCTTCTGGATGAAATAAAGATCATCAAACTCCACACTTGCTTTGGTGAAGTTGATCAGAATCCTCTTCCTCCCAACCGTCTTCTGACGTCTCATCTTGATTCAAGACTTCAGACAACTGGCATCAAAAAGACTTTCATTAAAATGGCCAAGAAACCATTCTTGGCTATGCTTTAGTTAAACTACTGAAACAAGGTTAGCTACAGTGGGGGAAGTCTAAAGTGATGATATCCCCGGGCCCTTCTCAATTGTCAGAGTGGGGTGGGGAGGGAGTGGGGGTGGGGTGGGGTGCGGTGGGGTGGGGGGCGGAAGTGGTGAGGCGTCTCATGTGCGCGCCATCTTGTGGACGCCAGGGGAATTGTGATAGGTCTGAGGAGAGAAGACAGGATATGACATCAGTGATGTCCCAGTTCACTGACAATATACAGGATACCATGTGAAAGGATACCATGGAATGAAATGTTTCAGGGTGAGCAACTCCTCAACGCAACTATCAGACGATATCAGTTTCTCAAAACTCTGGAGCCTGTGTGTGTGGAATGTGTGTGTGTGTGTCCATGTGTGTCTATGTGTGTGTGCGTGTACGTGTGTGTGTGTGTGTGTGTGTGTGTGTGTGTGTGTGTGTGTGTGTGTGTGTGTGTGCGTGTGTGTGTGTGTGTGTCTGTGTGTGTGTGTGTGGTACCCTCATGGCGGTGGAGATCCAGGGCAGGAAGCGGGCCACGCGGGTGTAGACCCCGGGCTTCTTGGCCATGGCACAGCCCGTCCCCCAGCTGACCACGCCCAGGAGGCGGTACCGACACGACTTAGACAGGCTGTCCTGGGCCACCAGCGGACCCCCGCTGTCCCCCTGGGGAGACATACACACACACACACACACACACACACACATACAGAGACACAGACACAGAGACACAGACACACGCAGACACAGACACACACACAGACACACACACACACATACACACACACACAGAAAGACAGACACACACACACACACACCCAGAGACAGACGCGCACACACGCACAGACACACACACACACACACACGTTAGAGTGATTAAATAGCGTTCACTGAAGTACCTGTTTTATATTCATTGATATTCCAGTATTTATTGCCTGACTTTGTGCTTTAATGTCAGTGTTGTTGACATGAGTATCACATTAGAATGGAATCACGTTAAAATACAAATCCCAGGCTGGAGGTAGAAGTCTGAGGATGAGCCATTCCTCATTCCATTCCATGCATTACCATCAGCCCGTTCTCTGATTTCTACCTCCACCAGCCTCCCCCTGGCCCCTTCCCTCGGCCTCTGCCGGGCTCCCCCTGGCCCCTTCCCTCGGCCTCTGCCGGGCTCCCCCTGTCTCCCCCACCTGGCAGGCGTCAGTCCCGCCCTTCTCGAACCCGGCGCAGAACATGCTGGTGGTGATCTGGTTGT
>NW_028152436.1:0-114000 GCF_951799395.1 Argentina silus | reverse complement strand
GACCAATTGATTATATGGCAATGCAATGAAAAAAGCGTGTGGAAAACAGTGTTAATGACAGATTTGAGAAGCACATTTCTTCAATGTTGGCCGCATGGCATTCCTGTGCAGGTGACAATGGTAATTTTTCAAAACGACAAGGATATTTAAACACATGATTATTTGTTTGCTGTGCTCTATCACTGGCGGGGACGAAGCAGCTTACAGGAGGGAGGTGGCCAGTCTGGTAACATGGTGCGAGGACAACAACCTCACCCTCAATACGGACAAGACGAAGGAGATGATAGTGGACATGAGGAAGAAGAGGGGACCTCATCGGCCACTGTACATCCGGGAACTTGAAGTAGAGAGGGTGAGCAGTTTCAAATACCTGGGCGTCCACATCAGCGAGGACCTCACCTGGACACTTAACACCACTCAGCTGGTTAAGAAGGCCCAACAGCGGCTGTACTTTCTGAGGAGGCTGAGGAAGTTTGGCATGTCGCCCAAGATCCTCAGCAACTTCTACAGCTGCATTGTTGAGAGCATCCTAACTAGCTGTATCACTGTGTGGTATGGCAGCACTACTGCTATGGACCGCAGACGCCTGCAGAGAGTGGTGAAGACTGCTGAGAAAATCACCAGGACTCCACTGCCCTCTCTGCAGAGCATCTACCACCGCAGAGTCCACAGGAGAGCCGCCTCCATCCTCAAGGACCCCACCCACCCCCAGCTCGGACTGTTCACACTTCTACCCTCAGGCCGGAGGTACAGAAGTGTTAAATGCAGGACCACCCGACTGAAGAACTCCTTCTTTCCCACTGCCATCAGACTCCTAAACAACCCATAGGAGATTAATATAACCGTACTACCTCAATAACTGAACTTTCCAGTTTGCATAATTGCACTGCTACATTTGCATTGTTTTATTATTATTATTGCTGCTATTTTATTTTATGCCTTAAATTTTGCTGTCTTGTACATTTGTTTAGTATATATTGTATATTCTTTAGTATTGTATATTTTACATTGGTTGGCATTCTGCGGACAGCAAAGCAAGAATTTCGTTGTACAGTGAAACATGTTTTCTGCTGTGCATATGATAATAAACACTTTGAATTGAATCTTGAATCTCTATGGCCTCTGCTACAGACCTCATCGAAATGACACTTAGATATCTTAGGGTGTACATATCAAGTCTTCCCAAATGGTCTAGCGGATAGGAATCTGCCTTGTAACGCAGGGCGGCCCGGGTTCGATTCCCGTCATGGCAAATGTTTTTTGTAGAAAAATAAAATGAGTCCCAACGTGTGCAACAGAACAGTTCGAAATCTCGTTACATTTGCATCGTCATGAACATGACTTATATCAGGCTAGCTCATTTTTTCTTTGTTCATTTTAAGTGTAGAAACAATATTTCGTTTGTGACCATTTTTTTCTGCCGTTTTGACAACAGGCTCATGACGAAAGAACACACTGGCTGTCTGCTGATTGACGCTTGACTGTAGATTGTCGCTTTGTGTCAAAAGAACTCCCTAACGCACACTTTTTCAAAGTAGGTGAATTCATCAGATCTGTTTGAAACATTGCATTTTATCCATGCATGACGACTGCTTAGATACTCGCAGCACAGTTGCCCCATATAAATTGCCCATGAGCGCGGAGCTTGTCTTTGTCACTGTAGCAACTTTGCTCCATCAGCGGGAGAAGCCGGTTCAACGCCCCTGTAAGCACGTTTCTCTAATTCCTTTGTTTCAGGCAAGCCACTGTGACGTCAGACGCCTTTACGCATACAGCTTTGCGATGCTTAGACAGTAATAACATAATTCATGTTTACATTTCTTTAATTTTCGACGCATTGTCGTTATTCGTGACGCATCAATGACCAATTCATTATATGGCAATGCAATGAAAAAAGCGTGTGGAAAACAGTGTTAATGACAGATTTGAGAAGCACATTTCTTCAATGTTGGCCGCATGGCATTCCTGTGCAGGTGACAATGGTAATTTTTCAAAACGACAAGGATATTTAAACACATGATTATTTGTTTGCTGTGCTCTATGGCCTCTGCTACAGACCTCATCGAAATGACACTTAGATCTTAGGGTGCAGATATCACGTCTTCCCAAATGGTCTTTAGGAGATTAAGTGCTACGTGGGCGAAAGTGCAAATATAGGCCTGCCTATATAAATAGATAATAACAATTTTAAGATAAAAAGAAAATGCTGGGGACATGTAATAAATTAGTAATACGCATAGTGATAAGACAATTAGAGATAACAGGACGTAAAACCCCCATAATAAAGTGGCCATGCGTAAGTGTTGTGATATATTAACAAACATTTTAGAAAAAGGTAGACGGTAATAAGTGCTGATGTCCTACAATTCGAGAAAATCACACACTATATATACATACATATGTAAACCACACACAGAGACACAAATAAATATGAAAGTGATGAAGTATAATACATGCTGTAGTATAATAAATACAAATATATATATATATATATATATATATATATATATATATATATTATATATACAATCAACAAACACTTTATTAGCAACACCTGTACACATTCTCATGGTGGAGGTGGTGTAATGGTGTGGGGAATGTTTTTTTGGCACACTTTGGGCCTGTTAATACCAATCAATCATATTGCTTGAATGTCACAGCCTATTTGAGTATTGTTGCTGACCATGTGCATGCCTTCATGGCCACAATTTACCCATCTTCTAATGGCTACTTCCAGCATGCTAATGCACCATGTCGCAAAGCAAAAGTCGTCTAAAACTGGTTTCAGAAACATAACAATGAGTTCTGTGTTCTTCAGTGGCCTTCCCAGCCACCAGATCTGAATCAAATAGAACACCTTTGGGATGTGGTAGAACGGGAGATTCACAGCTTGGAAGTGCACCTGAAAAATCTACAGCAATCGCGTGATGCAATCATGTCATCATGGACCAGAATGTCAAAGAAAAGTTATAAACATCTTGTGGAATCAATGCCACAAAGAATTGAGGCTGTTTTCAGAGCAAAGGGAGGCCCTACCGAGTATAGTATAGTGTTCCTAATAACGTGCTCAGTGAGTGTGTATATACAGTGTGGGAAAATAAGTATTCAACACATCAACAAATGTTTAATTCAACATATTTCCATTGCAGCCATTCACATGAAATTTAGATCAGACATAGGTATTAACTCAGTAAAACTACTCAGCTAAAGAATTTGTAACACCAATCTATAAAACAAAGTTGTGCAATTCTCCAGGGGAAGGAGAAGGACTGGAGAGGAGGGGGAGCCCAACGGGCCTGCCGAGCCAGAGAAGAGCCACTCCAACAGCAGCACGCTGTCCGGCTGGCGGGACAACATCATCTTCATCAACGAGGTCTTCCACCAGGTACAGCTGACCCTGTATCCCTTGCTGCAGTGTTGACAGGAGGCTGCTGCTGAGGTTCCTCCACTGCTGCACTGCCTCACACATCCAGCAGGGGGCAGCAGCAGAGCAGCTCAGGGCTCTGCAGCACAGGCTGGATTTTTCCTGCTCCTCCTTTGTGGAGCTGTCAGCATAGGAGCAGAGGGACACAGCACGGAGCTCATCCCACTTAGACACAGTCCGTCTGGGGTAAGGACAGACACACTGATCTCTGATGAGGAGGAGGGAGGAGGATTTCTCATTGTACAATGTACGCTCCCTCCTCTGTCTCCCCTCAGCTCCAGCAAAGCCCTCCTCCTGCAGCTCCTGTACCTGGTCCCTGTGGGAGGTGAGGCGTGCTGTGTCCCTCTGCAGTGCCCTTGGTGGAGAGCTGGACCTCAGTGAGACTACAAACCAAAGTTATACATAGTTAGTGTATAGCTGGTATATGATTCCAATTCTCAGAATGAGCCGTGAATCAGGAAATTTGGTGTTTCACATAATTACCAATGTTTTTTTTTATTGTTTTTTAATGACTGCCATGGGAGTGGCTGTGGACAAAATCTGCGATGGCCCTATATCCAATTACATTTTTGAAGTCCCTCTCTATCAGAAGAGGTTTTATGCTCTCATCTTTAAACCCAGATGAACATGTATTTTAATCTGAACTGTCCTAGTCTATTAAATATAACTTGAAATGGTGACTGACTACTGCTTGAGTTTGTTTTGTGTGAATCTGTAATGACACCAACTCTCATTACAGACCATTATTGACCAATAAGACACTTTACTACATTTCTATTTCTATCTCTCCACAGGACGAAAACCATTCCTATGGGATTTCTCATAGAGTGAAATAGGGCAGATTTCTTGACAGATTTCATGTTGACAGACATCAATAGCAGACTCCAAAGTCACTAGGTCTCAACTACCCAGCTGAAGCATATTGAACAACACTTATTGGATTTGTGTTCTAATGGCCTACTCTATGTTACTACTCTAACTCTAAGCCAGAGCTAACTTCGGAGCGTGCTCTCCATTTTATTAACCAAAATGCCACTAATTGAAAACAGGTACGGTCACGTGAATCTAGGGAAATGGCACAAGAAAGACGCAATCCTAGCAACGACAATTGTCAATAGCACTAATTATTCTGCTCTGCATTTAATGCGTTGTTTTTAGCACTCAATGTTATATTTATTTTGTGTTTGCGTGTCTGTCAAATTTTTTGGCTGTCTAATTTATTTTCTGTTTGTGGCTATCTAAGGACAGTACACTAGACTTTTACTTAAGACTGATGTAATATTCAAACTGTCTCACACTACAGGTATTCAACATGTTCTTCTCTCTGTTGTAGCTCCTGTAGGTGTTTACTATGCCCTGACTGATATCAGGACTTTGGCAGAGAAGATGGATAAATTGGCTAATGGTACTACGTAATCACGAGAAATGTTGGGAAATGAGACTAATATATAATAATATATGCAATTTAGCTACCGCTTTTATCCAAAGCGACTTACATTGCAGTGAGTGCATACTTTTTTCAGTATGTATGGTCCCAGCAGAAATCTAACCCACAACCTAAGCGTTGTTTGCGCCATGCTCTACCAACTGAGCCACAGAGGACCAGGAATAAAGTCCCAGAGACCCAAATTGTCAACATTCTAGAGCAAAGGGCGACTTCTTCATTTTGTAGCCAATCCAAGTATTATTGCTAGGTGAATACCACATAAAACACTTGGCACTCCAGGTGGTGAGTGTACCGGAATTCTTTGGCAGTGAGTGAGTTAAACGCAGATGACGGTTCAAGATACAGCATCAGTAGACAAACATGTTTTGCAGCGCTCACTCAGTCCCGTACATCATGCATGCTCATGGTGTCAACTCAACGTATTGTATGTGTGAAATAGGACAAGCAGATCTCACTCACTAGTAAGATGAGGAAAGTGGTTCTTTTATATTTCCTGTTGTTACTTTTATATTTTTTCATGTTTTTATTATTCATTTTGGTAATTCTTGATTATTATACTTTGTTTAAAATAATCAAAGAGGGGACTGTTGGAATTGTACAATATTCTATGTGCTTCTCGACCTTTCACCTAGTGGTACCATGCCATAACCAGTACACAATGCAGAGACATGAAATCAGATGCTAGGGAATGGGGTCCTAGGACCTGTAGCCCTCCAAGGCCAAATTCCATTGCAAGTCCATATATTCTAGTAGTAGTGTTACTATACTGGTACAGAGTACACAGTGTGTCTTTATTCTTGATGTAAAGTTGGAGGACATTACATATGAATTAGTTTAGTTGTGTTTACTTAATGTGGGGATGAAATATGTTCCTCTGACACTAGACACCAAAATCACTACTATAGAGAGTGAAATGTTTGATTCTGTCTTTGAGATTCTTATAGCCCAATTGTGTGCAATAATATCTATTTACTAAAATCTGATCTTGAAGAAAGATATTTTTCTCCCTCTTTACGCAGTCTTGGATATTGCTCTGTTAAAGAGAAACAATGTTTCTTCTGGAACTTTTTCAAGTTTAATTGTGGTATGATTTCTGAGTAGTTTCTTGACTATTAAAGTGATTCTACGAGATAATTTCTATAATCTCAGCCTACAGTTCTCAATGTAGCGCTAATGAGTTGGAAACGGGTCCCTGTTACATGCCCTCAGTGTGGTGCGTATGTGTGTGGATTCCACGTAGACCAGTGACATCGACACACTTAACAGTAATGCTGCTTCTAAAGTTGGCGATGATAAACTAGGGAGTCTGTGGCTGAATGAGAAAACAGTGATTCAATTGATTATATTTGTACAAACTATGCATTGATAATTTAGACACAAAATAAGAGGTTAAATAATACAGAAATAGTTATTGCCATATCCCGTAGCTTCTCTTTAATGATTCATTCATAGATAGTGACAATTCAAATAATTTGAAAATATGTGGCTGCACTGTTACTAATGCTATAAATGCAACACATGCTTATAATGTGCAAACTGAATTATAAACCCATTATAAAAGGAAACCTTAGTGTTAAGTGTCACCAAAAGAAAAGAAAACACAGAGACATTAAATCAATTTGAGATACTCCATCACTCATTTATTTGCAAATATATGTAATAAGTGTCTGTAAGTAAAGACAATGAGACTCCTGTGGCCCTGCATATCAGAGAGAGAGAGAGAGGGGAAAAGGAGAGAGAGGGGACATAACAAGAAGGCATGTGAGGTTATTATTTAAACTTTAACTAGAATACTTATTGGATTTCACTGAAGTATCCTTTGCGGTTACCGATGGAGTCTGACCCTGTGGAATTCCTAAAAACGAAAGAGAGAAAAAAAGAGAAAGAGAGGGGGAGGGGGAGTGCAACTTTAGTGGTAAGAATAAAATTACTTCCAATCATTTAAAATGACTTATTCCGATTACTTAATAGCAAGTGTGTGTGTGTGTGTGCCCCCTCAGAAGGACGCCATGAGAAGCTGAAGGTGGTGCTCCAGGAGGCTCGAGACTCCAACGACCAGAGACTCCGTGTTGAAGTACCAGGGAACCTCCTGACCAAACATGTCGTCCAGAAGCATCATCAGCCCGCCCTGAGGTAAGGCTCTGAGTTACTGCTAGTTCACAGTACTCATTTAAACTGAACAATAGATTGGATGCTAAATACTAGAGAGAAGGAACAGTAACAACATCAGAACTTGTCTGTACCTTCAGGTGCAGCAGGCATCTCTCAGCCTCTGGTTTCATGTTGCTGGCTGGCAGGCAGGCAGGAGTGTAGGAGAGAGTACAGACGCTCCACAAAACCACCAGGTTGCTAACAGCAAACATAGGAGGAGAGAGCAGAGAGTCATATGAACTTGTCAACAAAGTCACCCTGTAACAGTCTTCAGTATAAGAACAGTACTCACCACCACCAGGGGCCTCCCCACCATCACCCCAAACAGAACCAGCTCATAGAGGATGTCTATGAGGTTGACATGGCTAATCTAACAAAAGACAAAAACATTTACAACAAAATAGCAATGATATTAAAAAGAAGGACCCAATACAGGCACAGGTAATCAATGTGAGACTACTGAAGTGAATGAACTAACCTGATGTTCTGCCAGCTCCATCTCAATGTCACCCTGTTTGGAGGGATCACTCAGGTACCCAACAAGGTCATCATAGGCACGGATGAACTGTGCCTCGTCCTATACAGAACAAGAGAGACAATGTCAGTAAACGGTTGTTACATTTTCTCTTGATAATTCACTCTGTTGGAGGAAGCCAATGTCTTACCTTGTGATTGGCCTGAACCAGTGCTCCCAGCAGGACCTTCCCAGCCACGTACAGCTGGTTCTTGCTCTGGGTGGAACTGCGCAGGGTCTGGTAAAGGGGGAAAAAAATAGTGAGACACCATCTGACAGAAGACAGAAGAGAGAAAGCACAGAGAAAGGGTGGTTGACTCACTGTGAAGGCCTGGCGTAGGGTGGTGACCCTCAGGGCAATGTCCTCAGTCCTCTTGGTGGTCAAATAGAGGCTATGGGAGAGAATGACGCATGTAAACCGGTGGAGTTACTAAGTGATAATATGGTAAAGGCTTGATAATATGGTAAAGGCTTAAGTGTTAAGTTTGACCTCATAGCAGTTCTGGCCCTGTGGCTCAGGATCAGTGTACTGCTGCTGAGCGGGTGTGGAGAAAGAGTCAGCCCCCGACCACGCAGTGGAGGACAGCTGCCCATCCGGTCCCATACGCAGGACGGTATTCACCACAGAGATGTCTGTCTGCTACTCACAACACACACACATCTCTTTAGCTAAAATGCATGGAGGTGGCTAGCAAGCTAGCTAGTTCAAGCTAAAGGTAACTCTTAGCAACGCCCTTAGACACTGTCAACGGGTTACTTAGCCACCTAGCAGCTAACAATGCTATCATTGCTTCTAACTGGCAAAATAATCATTGCACACACAATTTGTGAGATATGTGTCTCCTGTAAAATGTAATTAAATGTCACATACCCTCTTCAAAGTCGCTGTCGCTTTCCTCTTCACGATCGCGAACCTTGCAAAAAAGAAAACACGAACAACCCGTCGTAGAGACGGCAGACCGCAGTCCACGCACTCGCGCAGCCAATCCTGAATATCACCGAGGCATTTTTCAGTCCGTTTTGCTCAGAAAATCAGCAGGTTTGTGTCGATGTGAACATCAACTGAAGTCTGTTGTTATCTGGAGCGGACTGAACATTCCATAGAATGTTGCTAATGTTCTATATTGAAAGGTTGCATAGCAACACACCGTTTTGAAAATAATGAGTAATAATGATGCATGACATGTATCATCAACACTTTTCAAAAATGCGTTACCATGTGACCTCTAGAAATAGAACATGAGCAGCCTTCTATGTTTGATCCAGCGCTACGCAGCAACACACCTCTGATGATGTTGACATTGACGAGACCCAGCTAGTCTTCTGAGCGCTAGCATTACTACGCCACTAGCATTAGCAACGAAAGGTACTGAGAAACGCAGGTTTGGCTGCGGGAGTGCATGGATAGCGGACTGCCATTTCTACGACAGGTTGTTGTTCCTGTTTTCTTTTTGAGAGTACAGCGACTTCGAAGCAGGTATGTCACGTTTAATTACATTTTACAGTAGACACGTGGTAAACAAATGCATCTGTGTAATGGCATGACTGTTAGTCCGTCAGTAGCAACGGTGGTAGCATTGTTAGCCTTAGCTTGAACTAGCTCGCTTGCTCGTCACCAACATGCATGTTCGACTTGTGCCGTGTTGTTTTAGCAACACGTATCGAGTGGTTGTCTAACTATCGTTCAGATATGGTCCAACTATCGTCACATACCCTCTCCGAAGTCGCTGCCGTCGCTTCCCTCTTCACGATCGCGGACCCAGCAAAAAAGAAAACACGGAAGTAAAAACGGCAGGCCGCAGTCAAAACCTGAAAAACACTGAGGCATTTTTCAGCCCGTTTTGCTCCGAAAATCAGCTGGTTTGTGTCGATGTAAACATCAACTCAAGTTTGTTGTTATCTGGAGCGGATTGAACATTCCATAGAATGTTGCTAATGTTCTATATTGAAAGGTTGCATAGCAACACACAGTTTTGAAAATAATTCATAATAATCATAGATGACATGCATCATAAAGACTTTTCAAAAATGCGTTACCATGTGACCTCTAGAAATAGAACATGAGCAGCATTCTATGGAATGGTTGATCCAGCGCTACACAGCAACACACTTCTGTTGATGTTTACATTGAGGAGAACCCGCTGGTTTTCTGAGAGCTAGCATAACTAAGCCATGAGCATTAGCAACGAAAGGTACTGAGAAATGCCTCGGTGGTAGGTATGTCACGTTTAATTACATTTTACAGTAGACACATAGTAAACAAATGCATCTGTGTAATGGCATGACTGTTAGTCCGTCAGTAGCAACGGTGGTAGCATTGTTAGCTTTAGCTTTAACTAAGACTGTGAGGTGGAGGAGGCCAGACGAGACCAGCTATTCCACTTAGACACAGTCCGTCTGGCGTAAGGACAGACACACTGATCTCTGATGAGGAGGATTTCTCATTGTACAATGTATGCTCCCTCCTCTGTCTCCCCTCAGCTCCAGCAAAGCCCTCCTCCTGCAGCTCCTGTACCTGGTCCCTGTGAGAGGTGAGAGGGGGGCGGTGAGGCGTGCTGTGTCCCTCTGCAGTGCCCTGGGTGGAGAGCTGGACCTCAGTGAGACCACAAACCAAAGTTATACATAGTTAGTATATAGCTGGTATATGATTCCAATTCTCAGAATGAGCCATGAATCAGGAAATTTGGTGTTTCACATATAAGCATTAGCAATGTTTTTTTGAATTGTTTTTTTATGACTGCCATGGGAGTGGCTGTGGACAAAATCTGCGATGGCCCTATATCCAATTACATTTCTGAAGTCCCTCTCTATCAGAAGAGGTTTTATGCTCTCACCTTTAAACCCAGATGAACATGTATTTTAATCTGAACTGTCTTAGACTATTAAATATAACTTGAAATGGTGACTGACTACTGCTTGAGTTTGTTTTGTGTGAATCTGTAATGACACCAACTCTCATTACAGACCATTATTGACCAATAAGACACTTTACTAAATTTCTATTTCTATCTCTCCACTGGACGAAAGTCATTCCTATGGGATTTCCCATAGAGTGAAATAAGGCAGATTTCTTGACAGATTTCATGTTGACAGACATCAATAGCAGACTCCAAAGTCACTAGGTCTCAACTACCCAGCTTAAGCATATTGAACAACACTTATTGGATTTGTGTTCTAATGGCCTACTCTATGTTACCTAGTGATAGGTTTGGGAATTGTTATCTGGGTTTCGTTCTTCCTGGTACATCATCTAGGACTACCTTCTGACTATGTACAACACTCACACACACATGCTAGATATTCTGCCTGATGGGAGGGCAGGACAGTGATGTCAGGTGTGTGTGGTCATTTGATTGTTGTTGTTGTAATGGCTTAATTACACCTCATTTGGCTCTGTTCTAACCTACCACTCTAGTCTTACACACACGTTGCTGGGGAAATGGCACAAGAAAGACGCAATCCTAGCAACGACAATTGTCAGTAGCACTAATTTTGTAATAATGATGCATGACATGTATTTTCAACACTTTTCAAAAATATGTCACTAATGTATTGGCATTATTACAACTTTGTGTTTCCAATGTATTAATAAGGGCTTTCCCTATTGGCTTCCCTATACCACATAAAACACTTGGCACTCCAGGTGGTGAGTGTACCGGAATTCTTTGGCGGTGAGTGAGTTAAACGCAGATGACGGTTCAAGATACAGCATCAGTAGACAAACATGTTTTGCAGCGCTCACTCAGTCCTGTACATCATGCATGCTCATGGTGTCAACTCAACGTATTGTATGTGTGAAATAGGACAAGCAGATCTCACTCACTAGTAAGATGAGGAAAGTGGTTCTTTTATATTTCCTGTTGTTACTTTTATATTTTTTCATGTTTTTATTATTCATTTTGGTAATTCTTGATTATTATACTTTGTTTAAAATAATCAAAGAGGGGACTGTTGGAATTGTACAATATTCTATGTGCCTCTCGACCTTTCACCTAGTGGTACCATGCCATAACCAGTACACAATGCAGAGACATGAAATCAGATGCTGGGGAATGGGGGGCCTAGGACCTGTAGCCCTCCAAGGCCAAATTCCATTGCAAGTCTATATATTCTAGTAGTAGTGTTACTATACTGGTACACAGTACACAGTGTGTCTTTATTCTTGATGGAAAGTTGGAGGACATTACATATGAATTAGTTTATTTGTGTTTACTTAATGTGGGGATGAAATATGTTCCTCTGACACTAGACACCAAAATCACTACTATAGAGAGTGAAATGTTTGATTCTGTCTTTGAGATTCTTATAGCCCAATTTTGTGCAATAATATCTATTTACTAAAATCTGATCTTTAAGAAAGATATTTTTCTCCCTCTTTACGCAGTCTTGGATATTGCTCTGTTAAAGAGAAACAATGTTTCTTCTGGAACTTTTTCAAGTTTAATTGTGGTATGATTTCTGAGTAGTTTCTTGACTATTAAAGTGATTCTACGAGATAATTTCTATAATCTCAGCCTACAGTTCTCAACGTAGCGCTAATGAGTTGGAAACGGGTCCCTGTTACATGCCCTCAGTGTGGTGCGTATGTGTGTGGATTCCACGTAGACCAATGACATCGACACACTTAACAGTAATGCTGCTTCTAAAGTTGGCGATGATAAACTAGGGAGTCTGTGGCTGAATGAGATAAAACAGTGATTCAATTGATTATATTTGTACAAACTATGCATTGATAATTCAGACACAAAATAAGAGGTTAAATAATACAGAAATAGTTATTGCCATATCCCGTAGCTTCTCTTTAATGATTCATTCATAGATAGTGACAATTCAAATAATTTGAAAATATGTGGCTGCACTGTTACTAATGCTATAAATGCAACACATGCTTATAATGTGCAAACTGAATTATAAACCCATTATAAAAGGAAACCTTAGTGTTAAGTGTCACCAAAAGAAAAGAAAACACAGAGACATTAAATCAATTTGAGATACTCCATCACTCATTTATTTGCAAATATATGTAATAAGTGTCTGTAAGTAAAGACAATGAGACTCCGGTGGCCCTGCATATCAGAGAGAGAGAGGGGAAAGGGAGAGAGGGGGGGACATAACAAGAAGGCATGTGAGGTTATTATTTAAACTTTAACTAGAATACTTATTGGATTTCACTGAAGTATCCTTTGCGGTTACTGATGGAGTTTGACCCTGTGGAATTCCTAAAAAAAGAAAGACAGAAAAAAAGAGAAAGAGAGGGGGAGGGGGAGTGCAACTTTAGTGGTAAGAATAAAATTACTTCCAATCATTTAAAATGACTTATTCCGATTACTTAATAGCGTATGTGTGTGTGTGTGTGTGTGTGTGTGTGTGTGTGCGTGCCCCCTCAGAAGGACGCCATGAGAAGCTGAAGGTGGTGCTCCAGGAGGCTCGAGACTCCAACGACCAGAGACTCCGTGTTGAAGTACCAGGGAACCTCCTGACCAAACATGTCGTCCAGAAGCATCATCAGCCCGCCCTGAGGTAAGGCTCTGAGTTACTGCTAGTTCACAGTACTCATTTAAACTGAACAATAGATTGGATGCTAAATACTAGAGAGAAGGAACAGTAACAACATCAGAACTTGTCTGTAC
Source organism: Argentina silus (assembly GCF_951799395.1). Lineage (NCBI taxonomy): Eukaryota > Metazoa > Chordata > Actinopteri > Argentiniformes > Argentinidae > Argentina > Argentina silus. The sequence continues at coordinate 100,834 of NW_028152436.1, read as the reverse complement.
CTTCAGGTGCAGCAGGCATCTCTCAGCCTCTGGTTTCATGTTGCTGGCAGGCAGGCAGGAGTGTAGGAGAGAGTACAGACGCTCCACAAAACCACCAGGTTGCTAACAGCAAACATAGGAGGAGAGAGCAGAGAGTCATATGAACTTGTCAACAAAGTCACCCTGTAACAGTCTTCAGTATAAGAACAGTACTCACCACCACCAGGGGCCTCCCCACCATCACCCCAAACAGAACCAGCTCATAGAGGATGTCTATGAGGTTGACATGGCTAATCTAACAAAAGACAAAAACATTTACAACAAAATAGCAATGATATTAAAAAGAAGGACCCAATACAGGCACAGGTAATCAATGTGAGACTACTGAAGTGAATGAACTAACCTGATGTTCTGCCAGCTCCATCTCAATGTCACCCTGTTTGGAGGGATCACTCAGGTACCCAACAAGGTCATCATAGGCACGGATGAACTGTGCCTCGTCCTATACAGAACAAGAGAGACAATGTCAGTAAACGGTTGTTACATTTTCTCTTGATAATTCACTCTGTTGGAGGAAGCCAATGTCTTACCTTGTGATTGGCCTGAACCAGTGCTCCCAGCAGGACCTTCCCAGCCACGTACAGCTGGTTCTTGCTCTGGGTGGAACTGCGCAGGGTCTGGTAAAGGGGGAAAAAAATAGTGAGACACCATCTGACAGAAGACAGAAGAGAGAAAGCACAGAGAAAGGGTGGTTGACTCACTGTGAAGGCCTGGCGTAGGGTGGTGACCCTCAGGGCAATGTCCTCAGTCCTCTTGGTGGTCAAATAGAGGCTATGGGAGAGAATGACGCATGTAAACCGGTGGAGTTACTAAGTGATAATATGGTAAAGGCTTGATAATATGGTAAAGGCTTAAGTGTTAAGTTTGACCTCATAGCAGTTCTGGCCCTGTGGCTCAGGATCAGTGTACTGCTGCTGAGCGGGTGTGGAGAAAGAGTCAGCCCCCGACCACGCAGTGGAGGACAGCTGCCCATCCGGTCCCATACGCAGGACGGTATTCACCACAGAGATGTCTGTCTGCTACTCACAACACACACACATACACACATCTCTTTAGCTAAAATGCATGGAGGTGGCTAGCAAGCTAGCTAGTTCAAGCTAAAGGTAACTCTTAGCAACGCCCTTAGACACTGTCAACGGGTTACTTAGCCACCTAGCAGCTAACAATGCTATCATTGCTTCTAACTGGCAAAATAATCATTGCACACACAATTTGTGAGATATGTGTCTCCTGTAAAATGTAATTAAATGTCACATACCCTCTTCAAAGTCGCTGTCGCTTTCCTCTTCACGATCGCGAACCTTGCAAAAAAGAAAACACGAACAACCCGTCGTAGAGACGGCAGACCGCAGTCCACGCACTCGCGCAGCCAATCCTGAATATCACCGAGGCATTTTTCAGTCCGTTTTGCTCAGAAAATCAGCAGGTTTGTGTCGATGTGAACATCAACTGAAGTCTGTTGTTATCTGGAGCGGACTGAACATTCCATAGAATGTTGCTAATGTTCTATATTGAAAGGTTGCATAGCAACACACCGTTTTGAAAATAATGAGTAATAATGATGCATGACATGTATCATCAACACTTTTCAAAAATGCGTTACCATGTGACCTCTAGAAATAGAACATGAGCAGCCTTCTATGTTTGATCCAGCGCTACGCAGCAACACACCTCTGATGATGTTGACATTGACGAGACCCAGCTAGTCTTCTGAGCGCTAGCATTACTACGCCACTAGCATTAGCAACGAAAGGTACTGAGAAACGCAGGTTTGGCTGCGGGAGTGCATGGATAGCGGACTGCCATTTCTACGACAGGTTGTTGTTCCTGTTTTCTTTTTGAGAGTACAGCGACTTCGAAGCAGGTATGTCACGTTTAATTACATTTTACAGTAGACACGTGGTAAACAAATGCATCTGTGTAATGGCATGACTGTTAGTCCGTCAGTAGCAACGGTGGTAGCATTGTTAGCTTTAGCTTGAATTAGCTCGCTTGCTCGTCACCAACATGCATGTTCGACTTGTGCCGTGTTGTTTTAGCAACACGTATCGAGTGGTTGTCTAACTATCGTTCAGATATGGTCCAACTATCGTCACATACCCTCTCCGAAGTCGCTGCCGTCGCTTCCCTCTTCACGATCGCGGACCCAGCAAAAAAGAAAACACGGAAGTAAAAACGGCAGGCCGCAGTCAAAACCTGAAAAACACTGAGGCATTTTTCAGCCCGTTTTGCTCCGAAAATCAGCTGGTTTGTGTCGATGTAAACATCAACTCAAGTTTGTTGTTATCTGGAGCGGATTGAACATTCCATAGAATGTTGCTAATGTTCTATATTGAAAGGTTGCATAGCAACACACAGTTTTGAAAATAATTCATAATAATCATAGATGACATGCATCATAAAGACTTTTCAAAAATGCGTTACCATGTGACCTCTAGAAATAGAACATGAGCAGCATTCTATGGAATGGTTGATCCAGCGCTACACAGCAACACACTTCTGTTGATGTTTACATTGAGGAGAACCCGCTGGTTTTCTGAGAGCTAGCATAACTAAGCCATGAGCATTAGCAACGAAAGGTACTGAGAAATGCCTCGGTGGTAGGTATGTCACGTTTAATTACATTTTACAGTAGACACATAGTAAACAAATGCATCTGTGTAATGGCATGACTGTTAGTCCGTCAGTAGCAACGGTGGTAGCATTGTTAGCTTTAGCTTTAACTAAGACTGTGAGGTGGAGGAGGCCAGACGAGACCAGCTATTCCACTTAGACACAGTCCGTCTGGCGTAAGGACAGACACACTGATCTCTGATGAGGAGGATTTCTCATTGTACAATGTATGCTCCCTCCTCTGTCTCCCCTCAGCTCCAGCAAAGCCCTCCTCCTGCAGCTCCTGTACCTGGTCCCTGTGAGAGGTGAGAGGGGGGCGGTGAGGCGTGCTGTGTCCCTCTGCAGTGCCCTGGGTGGAGAGCTGGACCTCAGTGAGACCACAAACCAAAGTTATACATAGTTAGTATATAGCTGGTATATGATTCCAATTCTCAGAATGAGCCATGAATCAGGAAATTTGGTGTTTCACATATAAGCATTAGCAATGTTTTTTTGAATTGTTTTTTTATGACTGCCATGGGAGTGGCTGTGGACAAAATCTGCGATGGCCCTATATCCAATTACATTTCTGAAGTCCCTCTCTATCAGAAGAGGTTTTATGCTCTCACCTTTAAACCCAGATGAACATGTATTTTAATCTGAACTGTCTTAGACTATTAAATATAACTTGAAATGGTGACTGACTACTGCTTGAGTTTGTTTTGTGTGAATCTGTAATGACACCAACTCTCATTACAGACCATTATTGACCAATAAGACACTTTACTAAATTTCTATTTCTATCTCTCCACTGGACGAAAGTCATTCCTATGGGATTTCCCATAGAGTGAAATAAGGCAGATTTCTTGACAGATTTCATGTTGACAGACATCAATAGCAGACTCCAAAGTCACTAGGTCTCAACTACCCAGCTTAAGCATATTGAACAACACTTATTGGATTTGTGTTCTAATGGCCTACTCTATGTTACCTAGTGATAGGTTTGGGAATTGTTATCTGGGTTTCGTTCTTCCTGGTACATCATCTAGGACTACCTTCTGACTATGTACAACACTCACACACACATGCTAGATATTCTGCCTGATGGGAGGGCAGGACAGTGATGTCAGGTGTGTGTGGTCATTTGATTGTTGTTGTTGTAATGGCTTAATTACACCTCATTTGGCTCTGTTCTAACCTACCACTCTAGTCTTACACACACGTTGCTGGGGAAATGGCACAAGAAAGACGCAATCCTAGCAACGACAATTGTCAGTAGCACTAATTTTGTAATAATGATGCATGACATGTATTTTCAACACTTTTCAAAAATATGTCACTAATGTATTGGCATTATTACAACTTTGTGTTTCCAATGTATTAATAAGGGCTTTCCCTATTGGCTTCCCTATACCACATAAAACACTTGGCACTCCAGGTGGTGAGTGTACCGGAATTCTTTGGCGGTGAGTGAGTTAAACGCAGATGACGGTTCAAGATACAGCATCAGTAGACAAACATGTTTTGCAGCGCTCACTCAGTCCTGTACATCATGCATGCTCATGGTGTCAACTCAACGTATTGTATGTGTGAAATAGGACAAGCAGATCTCACTCACTAGTAAGATGAGGAAAGTGGTTCTTTTATATTTCCTGTTGTTACTTTTATATTTTTTCATGTTTTTATTATTCATTTTGGTAATTCTTGATTATTATACTTTGTTTAAAATAATCAAAGAGGGGACTGTTGGAATTGTACAATATTCTATGTGCCTCTCGACCTTTCACCTAGTGGTACCATGCCATAACCAGTACACAATGCAGAGACATGAAATCAGATGCTGGGGAATGGGGGGCCTAGGACCTGTAGCCCTCCAAGGCCAAATTCCATTGCAAGTCTATATATTCTAGTAGTAGTGTTACTATACTGGTACACAGTACACAGTGTGTCTTTATTCTTGATGGAAAGTTGGAGGACATTACATATGAATTAGTTTATTTGTGTTTACTTAATGTGGGGATGAAATATGTTCCTCTGACACTAGACACCAAAATCACTACTATAGAGAGTGAAATGTTTGATTCTGTCTTTGAGATTCTTATAGCCCAATTTTGTGCAATAATATCTATTTACTAAAATCTGATCTTTAAGAAAGATATTTTTCTCCCTCTTTACGCAGTCTTGGATATTGCTCTGTTAAAGAGAAACAATGTTTCTTCTGGAACTTTTTCAAGTTTAATTGTGGTATGATTTCTGAGTAGTTTCTTGACTATTAAAGTGATTCTACGAGATAATTTCTATAATCTCAGCCTACAGTTCTCAACGTAGCGCTAATGAGTTGGAAACGGGTCCCTGTTACATGCCCTCAGTGTGGTGCGTATGTGTGTGGATTCCACGTAGACCAATGACATCGACACACTTAACAGTAATGCTGCTTCTAAAGTTGGCGATGATAAACTAGGGAGTCTGTGGCTGAATGAGATAAAACAGTGATTCAATTGATTATATTTGTACAAACTATGCATTGATAATTCAGACACAAAATAAGAGGTTAAATAATACAGAAATAGTTATTGCCATATCCCGTAGCTTCTCTTTAATGATTCATTCATAGATAGTGACAATTCAAATAATTTGAAAATATGTGGCTGCACTGTTACTAATGCTATAAATGCAACACATGCTTATAATGTGCAAACTGAATTATAAACCCATTATAAAAGGAAACCTTAGTGTTAAGTGTCACCAAAAGAAAAGAAAACACAGAGACATTAAATCAATTTGAGATACTCCATCACTCATTTATTTGCAAATATATGTAATAAGTGTCTGTAAGTAAAGACAATGAGACTCCGGTGGCCCTGCATATCAGAGAGAGAGAGGGGAAAGGGAGAGAGGGGGGGACATAACAAGAAGGCATGTGAGGTTATTATTTAAACTTTAACTAGAATACTTATTGGATTTCACTGAAGTATCCTTTGCGGTTACTGATGGAGTTTGACCCTGTGGAATTCCTAAAAAAAGAAAGACAGAAAAAAAGAGAAAGAGAGGGGGAGGGGGAGTGCAACTTTAGTGGTAAGAATAAAATTACTTCCAATCATTTAAAATGACTTATTCCGATTACTTAATAGCGTATGTGTGTGTGTGTGTGTGTGTGTGTGTGTGTGTGCGTGCCCCCTCAGAAGGACGCCATGAGAAGCTGAAGGTGGTGCTCCAGGAGGCTCGAGACTCCAACGACCAGAGACTCCGTGTTGAAGTACCAGGGAACCTCCTGACCAAACATGTCGTCCAGAAGCATCATCAGCCCGCCCTGAGGTAAGGCTCTGAGTTACTGCTAGTTCACAGTACTCATTTAAACTGAACAATAGATTGGATGCTAAATACTAGAGAGAAGGAACAGTAACAACATCAGAACTTGTCTGTACCTTCAGGTGCAGCAGGCATCTCTCAGCCTCTGGTTTCATGTTGCTGGCAGGCAGGCAGGAGTGTAGGAGAGAGTACAGACGCTCCACAAAACCACCAGGTTGCTAACAGCAAACATAGGAGGAGAGAGCAGAGAGTCATATGAACTTGTCAACAAAGTCACCCTGTAACAGTCTTCAGTATAAGAACAGTACTCACCACCACCAGGGGCCTCCCCACCATCACCCCAAACAGAACCAGCTCATAGAGGATGTCTATGAGGTTGACATGGCTAATCTAACAAAAGACAAAAACATTTACAACAAAATAGCAATGATATTAAAAAGAAGGACCCAATACAGGCACAGGTAATCAATGTGAGACTACTGAAGTGAATGAACTAACCTGATGTTCTGCCAGCTCCATCTCAATGTCACCCTGTTTGGAGGGATCACTCAGGTACCCAACAAGGTCATCATAGGCACGGATGAACTGTGCCTCGTCCTATACAGAACAAGAGAGACAATGTCAGTAAACGGTTGTTACATTTTCTCTTGATAATTCACACTGTTGGAGGAAGCCAATGTCTTACCTTGTGATTGGCCTGAACCAGTGCTCCCAGCAGGACCTTCCCAGCCACGTACAGCTGGTTCTTGCTCTGGGTGGAACTGCGCAGGGTCTGGTAAAGGGGGAAAAAAATAGTGAGACACCATCTGACAGAAGACAGAAGAGAGAAAGCACAGAGAAAGGGTGGTTGACTCACTGTGAAGGCCTGGCGTAGGGTGGTGACCCTCAGGGCAATGTCCTCAGTCCTCTTGGTGGTCAAATAGAGGCTATGGGAGAGAATGACGCATGTAAACCGGTGGAGTTACTAAGTGATAATATGGTAAAGGCTTGATAATATGGTAAAGGCTTAAGTGTTAAGTTTGACCTCATAGCAGTTCTGGCCCTGTGGCTCAGGATCAGTGTACTGCTGCTGAGCGGGTGTGGAGAAAGAGTCAGCCCCCGACCACGCAGTGGAGGACAGCTGCCCATCCGGTCCCATACGCAGGACGGTATTCACCACAGAGATGTCTGTCTGCTACTCACAACACACACACATACACACATCTCTTTAGCTAAAATGCATGGAGGTGGCTAGCAAGCTAGCTAGTTCAAGCTAAAGGTAACTCTTAGCAACGCCCTTAGACACTGTCAACGGGTTACTTAGCCACCTAGCAGCTAACAATGCTATCATTGCTTCTAACTGGCAAAATAATCATTGCACACACAATTTGTGAGATATGTGTCTCCTGTAAAATGTAATTAAATGTCACATACCCTCTTCAAAGTCGCTGTCGCTTTCCTCTTCACGATCGCGAACCTTGCAAAAAAGACCCGTCGTAGAGACGGCAGACCGCAGTCCACGCACTCGCGCAGCCAATCCTGAATATCACCGAGGCATTTTTCAGTCCGTTTTGCTCAGAAAATCAGCAGGTTTGTGTCGATGTGAACATCAACTGAAGTCTGTTGTTATCTGGAGCGGACTGAACATTCCATAGAATGTTGCTAATGTTCTATATTGAAAGGTTGCATAGCAACACACCGTTTTGAAAATAATGAGTAATAATGATGCATGACATGTATCATCAACACTTTTCAAAAATGCGTTACCATGTGACCTCTAGAAATAGAACATGAGCAGCCTTCTATGTTTGATCCAGCGCTACGCAGCAACACACCTCTGATGATGTTGACATTGACGAGACCCAGCTAGTCTTCTGAGCGCTAGCATTACTACGCCACTAGCATTAGCAACGAAAGGTACTGAGAAACGCAGGTTTGGCTGCGGGAGTGCATGGATAGCGGACTGCCATTTCTACGACAGGTTGTTGTTCCTGTTTTCTTTTTGAGAGTACAGCGACTTCGAAGCAGGTATGTCACGTTTAATTACATTTTACAGTAGACACGTGGTAAACAAATGCATCTGTGTAATGGCATGACTGTTAGTCCGTCAGTAGCAACGGTGGTAGCATTGTTAGCTTTAGCTTGAATTAGCTCGCTTGCTCGTCACCAACATGCATGTTCGACTTGTGCCGTGTTGTTTTAGCAACACGTATCGAGTGGTTGTCTAACTATCGTTCAGATATGGTCCAACTATCGTCACATACCCTCTCCGAAGTCGCTGCCGTCGCTTCCCTCTTCACGATCGCGGACCCAGCAAAAAAGAAAACACGGAAGTAAAAACGGCAGGCCGCAGTCAAAACCTGAAAAACACTGAGGCATTTTTCAGCCCGTTTTGCTCCGAAAATCAGCTGGTTTGTGTCGATGTAAACATCAACTCAAGTTTGTTGTTATCTGGAGCGGATTGAACATTCCATAGAATGTTGCTAATGTTCTATATTGAAAGGTTGCATAGCAACACACAGTTTTGAAAATAATTCATAATAATCATAGATGACATGCATCATAAAGACTTTTCAAAAATGCGTTACCATGTGACCTCTAGAAATAGAACATGAGCAGCATTCTATGGAATGGTTGATCCAGCGCTACACAGCAACACACTTCTGTTGATGTTTACATTGAGGAGAACCCGCTGGTTTTCTGAGAGCTAGCATAACTAAGCCATGAGCATTAGCAACGAAAGGTACTGAGAAATGCCTCGGTGGTAGGTATGTCACGTTTAATTACATTTTACAGTAGACACATAGTAAACAAATGCATCTGTGTAATGGCATGACTGTTAGTCCGTCAGTAGCAACGGTGGTAGCATTGTTAGCTTTAGCTTTAACTAAGACTGTGAGGTGGAGGAGGCCAGACGAGACCAGCTATTCCACTTAGACACAGTCCGTCTGGCGTAAGGACAGACACACTGATCTCTGATGAGGAGGATTTCTCATTGTACAATGTATGCTCCCTCCTCTGTCTCCCCTCAGCTCCAGCAAAGCCCTCCTCCTGCAGCTCCTGTACCTGGTCCCTGTGAGAGGTGAGAGGGGGGCGGTGAGGCGTGCTGTGTCCCTCTGCAGTGCCCTGGGTGGAGAGCTGGACCTCAGTGAGACCACAAACCAAAGTTATACATAGTTAGTATATAGCTGGTATATGATTCCAATTCTCAGAATGAGCCATGAATCAGGAAATTTGGTGTTTCACATATAAGCATTAGCAATGTTTTTTTGAATTGTTTTTTTATGACTGCCATGGGAGTGGCTGTGGACAAAATCTGCGATGGCCCTATATCCAATTACATTTCTGAAGTCCCTCTCTATCAGAAGAGGTTTTATGCTCTCACCTTTAAACCCAGATGAACATGTATTTTAATCTGAACTGTCTTAGACTATTAAATATAACTTGAAATGGTGACTGACTACTGCTTGAGTTTGTTTTGTGTGAATCTGTAATGACACCAACTCTCATTACAGACCATTATTGACCAATAAGACACTTTACTAAATTTCTATTTCTATCTCTCCACTGGACGAAAGTCATTCCTATGGGATTTCCCATAGAGTGAAATAAGGCAGATTTCTTGACAGATTTCATGTTGACAGACATCAATAGCAGACTCCAAAGTCACTAGGTCTCAACTACCCAGCTTAAGCATATTGAACAACACTTATTGGATTTGTGTTCTAATGGCCTACTCTATGTTACCTAGTGATAGGTTTGGGAATTGTTATCTGGGTTTCGTTCTTCCTGGTACATCATCTAGGACTACCTTCTGACTATGTACAACACTCACACACACATGCTAGATATTCTGCCTGATGGGAGGGCAGGACAGTGATGTCAGGTGTGTGTGGTCATTTGATTGTTGTTGTTGTAATGGCTTAATTACACCTCATTTGGCTCTGTTCTAACCTACCACTCTAGTCTTACACACACGTTGCTGGGGAAATGGCACAAGAAAGACGCAATCCTAGCAACGACAATTGTCAGTAGCACTAATTTTGTAATAATGATGCATGACATGTATTTTCAACACTTTTCAAAAATATGTCACTAATGTATTGGCATTATTACAACTTTGTGTTTCCAATGTATTAATAAGGGCTTTCCCTATTGGCTTCCCTATACCACATAAAACACTTGGCACTCCAGGTGGTGAGTGTACCGGAATTCTTTGGCGGTGAGTGAGTTAAACGCAGATGACGGTTCAAGATACAGCATCAGTAGACAAACATGTTTTGCAGCGCTCACTCAGTCCTGTACATCATGCATGCTCATGGTGTCAACTCAACGTATTGTATGTGTGAAATAGGACAAGCAGATCTCACTCACTAGTAAGATGAGGAAAGTGGTTCTTTTATATTTCCTGTTGTTACTTTTATATTTTTTCATGTTTTTATTATTCATTTTGGTAATTCTTGATTATTATACTTTGTTTAAAATAATCAAAGAGGGGACTGTTGGAATTGTACAATATTCTATGTGCCTCTCGACCTTTCACCTAGTGGTACCATGCCATAACCAGTACACAATGCAGAGACATGAAATCAGATGCTGGGGAATGGGGGGCCTAGGACCTGTAGCCCTCCAAGGCCAAATTCCATTGCAAGTCTATATATTCTAGTAGTAGTGTTACTATACTGGTACACAGTACACAGTGTGTCTTTATTCTTGATGGAAAGTTGGAGGACATTACATATGAATTAGTTTATTTGTGTTTACTTAATGTGGGGATGAAATATGTTCCTCTGACACTAGACACCAAAATCACTACTATAGAGAGTGAAATGTTTGATTCTGTCTTTGAGATTCTTATAGCCCAATTTTGTGCAATAATATCTATTTACTAAAATCTGATCTTTAAGAAAGATATTTTTCTCCCTCTTTACGCAGTCTTGGATATTGCTCTGTTAAAGAGAAACAATGTTTCTTCTGGAACTTTTTCAAGTTTAATTGTGGTATGATTTCTGAGTAGTTTCTTGACTATTAAAGTGATTCTACGAGATAATTTCTATAATCTCAGCCTACAGTTCTCAACGTAGCGCTAATGAGTTGGAAACGGGTCCCTGTTACATGCCCTCAGTGTGGTGCGTATGTGTGTGGATTCCACGTAGACCAATGACATCGACACACTTAACAGTAATGCTGCTTCTAAAGTTGGCGATGATAAACTAGGGAGTCTGTGGCTGAATGAGATAAAACAGTGATTCAATTGATTATATTTGTACAAACTATGCATTGATAATTCAGACACAAAATAAGAGGTTAAATAATACAGAAATAGTTATTGCCATATCCCGTAGCTTCTCTTTAATGATTCATTCATAGATAGTGACAATTCAAATAATTTGAAAATATGTGGCTGCACTGTTACTAATGCTATAAATGCAACACATGCTTATAATGTGCAAACTGAATTATAAACCCATTATAAAAGGAAACCTTAGTGTTAAGTGTCACCAAAAGAAAAGAAAACACAGAGACATTAAATCAATTTGAGATACTCCATCACTCATTTATTTGCAAATATATGTAATAAGTGTCTGTAAGTAAAGACAATGAGACTCCGGTGGCCCTGCATATCAGAGAGAGAGAGGGGAAAGGGAGAGAGGGGAAAGGGAGAGAGGGGGGGACATAACAAGAAGGCATGTGAGGTTATTATTTAAACTTTAACTAGAATACTTATTGGATTTCACTGAAGTATCCTTTGCGGTTACTGATGGAGTTTGACCCTGTGGAATTCCTAAAAAAAGAAAGACAGAAAAAAAGAGAAAGAGAGGGGGAGGGGGAGTGCAACTTTAGTGGTAAGAATAAAATTACTTCCAATCATTTAAAATGACTTATTCCGATTACTTAATAGCGTATGTATGTGTGTGTGTGTGTGTGTGTGTGTGTGCGTGCCCCCTCAGAAGGATGCCATGAGAAGCTGAAGGTGGTGCTCCAGGAGGCTCGAGACTCCAACGACCAGAGACTCCGTGTTGAAGTACCAGGGAACCTCCTGACCAAACATGTCGTCCAGAAGCATCATCAGCCCGCCCTGAGGTAAGGCTCTGAGTTACTGCTAGTTCACAGTACTCATTTAAACTGAACAATAGATTGGATGCTAAATACTAGAGAGAAGGAACAGTAACAACATCAGAACTTGTCTGTACCTTCAGGTGCAGCAGGCATCTCTCAGCCTCTGGTTTCATGTTGCTGGCAGGCAGGCAGGAGTGTAGGAGAGAGTACAGACGCTCCACAAAACCACCAGGTTGCTAACAGCAAACATAGGAGGAGAGAGCAGAGAGTCATATGAACTTGTCAACAAAGTCACCCTGTAACAGTCTTCAGTATAAGAACAGTACTCACCACCACCAGGGGCCTCCCCACCATCACCCCAAACAGAACCAGCTCATAGAGGATGTCTATGAGGTTGACATGGCTAATCTAACAAAAGACAAAAACATTTACAACAAAATAGCAATGATATTAAAAAGAAGGACCCAATACAGGCACAGGTAATCAATGTGAGACTACTGAAGTGAATGAACTAACCTGATGTTCTGCCAGCTCCATCTCAATGTCACCCTGTTTGGAGGGATCACTCAGGTACCCAACAAGGTCATCATAGGCACGGATGAACTGTGCCTCGTCCTATACAGAACAAGAGAGACAATGTCAGTAAACGGTTGTTACATTTTCTCTTGATAATTCACACTGTTGGAGGAAGCCAATGTCTTACCTTGTGATTGGCCTGAACCAGTGCTCCCAGCAGGACCTTCCCAGCCACGTACAGCTGGTTCTTGCTCTGGGTGGAACTGCGCAGGGTCTGGTAAAGGGGGAAAAAAATAGTGAGACACCATCTGACAGAAGACAGAAGAGAGAAAGCACAGAGAAAGGGTGGTTGACTCACTGTGAAGGCCTGGCGTAGGGTGGTGACCCTCAGGGCAATGTCCTCAGTCCTCTTGGTGGTCAAATAGAGGCTATGGGAGAGAATGACGCATGTAAACCGGTGGAGTTACTAAGTGATAATATGGTAAAGGCTTGATAATATGGTAAAGGCTTAAGTGTTAAGTTTGACCTCATAGCAGTTCTGGCCCTGTGGCTCAGGATCAGTGTACTGCTGCTGAGCGGGTGTGGAGAAAGAGTCAGCCCCCGACCACGCAGTGGAGGACAGCTGCCCATCCGGTCCCATACGCAGGACGGTATTCACCACAGAGATGTCTGTCTGCTACTCACAACACACACACATACACACATCTCTTTAGCTAAAATGCATGGAGGTGGCTAGCAAGCTAGCTAGTTCAAGCTAAAGGTAACTCTTAGCAACGCCCTTAGACACTGTCAACGGGTTACTTAGCCACCTAGCAGCTAACAATGCTATCATTGCTTCTAACTGGCAAAATAATCATTGCACACACAATTTGTGAGATATGTGTCTCCTGTAAAATGTAATTAAATGTCACATACCCTCTTCAAAGTCGCTGTCGCTTTCCTCTTCACGATCGCGAACCTTGCAAAAAAGACCCGTCGTAGAGACGGCAGACCGCAGTCCACGCACTCGCGCAGCCAATCCTGAATATCACCGAGGCATTTTTCAGTCCGTTTTGCTCAGAAAATCAGCAGGTTTGTGTCGATGTGAACATCAACTGAAGTCTGTTGTTATCTGGAGCGGACTGAACATTCCATAGAATGTTGCTAATGTTCTATATTGAAAGGTTGCATAGCAACACACCGTTTTGAAAATAATGAGTAATAATGATGCATGACATGTATCATCAACACTTTTCAAAAATGCGTTACCATGTGACCTCTAGAAATAGAACATGAGCAGCCTTCTATGTTTGATCCAGCGCTACGCAGCAACACACCTCTGATGATGTTGACATTGACGAGACCCAGCTAGTCTTCTGAGCGCTAGCATTACTACGCCACTAGCATTAGCAACGAAAGGTACTGAGAAACGCAGGTTTGGCTGCGGGAGTGCATGGATAGCGGACTGCCATTTCTACGACAGGTTGTTGTTCCTGTTTTCTTTTTGAGAGTACAGCGACTTCGAAGCAGGTATGTCACGTTTAATTACATTTTACAGTAGACACGTGGTAAACAAATGCATCTGTGTAATGGCATGACTGTTAGTCCGTCAGTAGCAACGGTGGTAGCATTGTTAGCTTTAGCTTGAATTAGCTCGCTTGCTCGTCACCAACATGCATGTTCGACTTGTGCCGTGTTGTTTTAGCAACACGTATCGAGTGGTTGTCTAACTATCGTTCAGATATGGTCCAACTATCGTCACATACCCTCTCCGAAGTCGCTGCCGTCGCTTCCCTCTTCACGATCGCGGACCCAGCAAAAAAGAAAACACGGAAGTAAAAACGGCAGGCCGCAGTCAAAACCTGAAAAACACTGAGGCATTTTTCAGCCCGTTTTGCTCCGAAAATCAGCTGGTTTGTGTCGATGTAAACATCAACTCAAGTTTGTTGTTATCTGGAGCGGATTGAACATTCCATAGAATGTTGCTAATGTTCTATATTGAAAGGTTGCATAGCAACACACAGTTTTGAAAATAATTCATAATAATCATAGATGACATGCATCATAAAGACTTTTCAAAAATGCGTTACCATGTGACCTCTAGAAATAGAACATGAGCAGCATTCTATGGAATGGTTGATCCAGCGCTACACAGCAACACACTTCTGTTGATGTTTACATTGAGGAGAACCCGCTGGTTTTCTGAGAGCTAGCATAACTAAGCCATGAGCATTAGCAACGAAAGGTACTGAGAAATGCCTCGGTGGTAGGTATGTCACGTTTAATTACATTTTACAGTAGACACATAGTAAACAAATGCATCTGTGTAATGGCATGACTGTTAGTCCGTCAGTAGCAACGGTGGTAGCATTGTTAGCTTTAGCTTTAACTAAGACTGTGAGGTGGAGGAGGCCAGACGAGACCAGCTATTCCACTTAGACACAGTCCGTCTGGCGTAAGGACAGACACACTGATCTCTGATGAGGAGGATTTCTCATTGTACAATGTATGCTCCCTCCTCTGTCTCCCCTCAGCTCCAGCAAAGCCCTCCTCCTGCAGCTCCTGTACCTGGTCCCTGTGAGAGGTGAGAGGGGGGCGGTGAGGCGTGCTGTGTCCCTCTGCAGTGCCCTGGGTGGAGAGCTGGACCTCAGTGAGACCACAAACCAAAGTTATACATAGTTAGTATATAGCTGGTATATGATTCCAATTCTCAGAATGAGCCATGAATCAGGAAATTTGGTGTTTCACATATAAGCATTAGCAATGTTTTTTTGAATTGTTTTTTTATGACTGCCATGGGAGTGGCTGTGGACAAAATCTGCGATGGCCCTATATCCAATTACATTTCTGAAGTCCCTCTCTATCAGAAGAGGTTTTATGCTCTCACCTTTAAACCCAGATGAACATGTATTTTAATCTGAACTGTCTTAGACTATTAAATATAACTTGAAATGGTGACTGACTACTGCTTGAGTTTGTTTTGTGTGAATCTGTAATGACACCAACTCTCATTACAGACCATTATTGACCAATAAGACACTTTACTAAATTTCTATTTCTATCTCTCCACTGGACGAAAGTCATTCCTATGGGATTTCCCATAGAGTGAAATAAGGCAGATTTCTTGACAGATTTCATGTTGACAGACATCAATAGCAGACTCCAAAGTCACTAGGTCTCAACTACCCAGCTTAAGCATATTGAACAACACTTATTGGATTTGTGTTCTAATGGCCTACTCTATGTTACCTAGTGATAGGTTTGGGAATTGTTATCTGGGTTTCGTTCTTCCTGGTACATCATCTAGGACTACCTTCTGACTATGTACAACACTCACACACACATGCTAGATATTCTGCCTGATGGGAGGGCAGGACAGTGATGTCAGGTGTGTGTGGTCATTTGATTGTTGTTGTTGTAATGGCTTAATTACACCTCATTTGGCTCTGTTCTAACCTACCACTCTAGTCTTACACACACGTTGCTGGGGAAATGGCACAAGAAAGACGCAATCCTAGCAACGACAATTGTCAGTAGCACTAATTTTGTAATAATGATGCATGACATGTATTTTCAACACTTTTCAAAAATATGTCACTAATGTATTGGCATTATTACAACTTTGTGTTTCCAATGTATTAATAAGGGCTTTCCCTATTGGCTTCCCTATACCACATAAAACACTTGGCACTCCAGGTGGTGAGTGTACCGGAATTCTTTGGCGGTGAGTGAGTTAAACGCAGATGACGGTTCAAGATACAGCATCAGTAGACAAACATGTTTTGCAGCGCTCACTCAGTCCTGTACATCATGCATGCTCATGGTGTCAACTCAACGTATTGTATGTGTGAAATAGGACAAGCAGATCTCACTCACTAGTAAGATGAGGAAAGTGGTTCTTTTATATTTCCTGTTGTTACTTTTATATTTTTTCATGTTTTTATTATTCATTTTGGTAATTCTTGATTATTATACTTTGTTTAAAATAATCAAAGAGGGGACTGTTGGAATTGTACAATATTCTATGTGCCTCTCGACCTTTCACCTAGTGGTACCATGCCATAACCAGTACACAATGCAGAGACATGAAATCAGATGCTGGGGAATGGGGGGCCTAGGACCTGTAGCCCTCCAAGGCCAAATTCCATTGCAAGTCTATATATTCTAGTAGTAGTGTTACTATACTGGTACACAGTACACAGTGTGTCTTTATTCTTGATGGAAAGTTGGAGGACATTACATATGAATTAGTTTATTTGTGTTTACTTAATGTGGGGATGAAATATGTTCCTCTGACACTAGACACCAAAATCACTACTATAGAGAGTGAAATGTTTGATTCTGTCTTTGAGATTCTTATAGCCCAATTTTGTGCAATAATATCTATTTACTAAAATCTGATCTTTAAGAAAGATATTTTTCTCCCTCTTTACGCAGTCTTGGATATTGCTCTGTTAAAGAGAAACAATGTTTCTTCTGGAACTTTTTCAAGTTTAATTGTGGTATGATTTCTGAGTAGTTTCTTGACTATTAAAGTGATTCTACGAGATAATTTCTATAATCTCAGCCTACAGTTCTCAACGTAGCGCTAATGAGTTGGAAACGGGTCCCTGTTACATGCCCTCAGTGTGGTGCGTATGTGTGTGGATTCCACGTAGACCAATGACATCGACACACTTAACAGTAATGCTGCTTCTAAAGTTGGCGATGATAAACTAGGGAGTCTGTGGCTGAATGAGATAAAACAGTGATTCAATTGATTATATTTGTACAAACTATGCATTGATAATTCAGACACAAAATAAGAGGTTAAATAATACAGAAATAGTTATTGCCATATCCCGTAGCTTCTCTTTAATGATTCATTCATAGATAGTGACAATTCAAATAATTTGAAAATATGTGGCTGCACTGTTACTAATGCTATAAATGCAACACATGCTTATAATGTGCAAACTGAATTATAAACCCATTATAAAAGGAAACCTTAGTGTTAAGTGTCACCAAAAGAAAAGAAAACACAGAGACATTAAATCAATTTGAGATACTCCATCACTCATTTATTTGCAAATATATGTAATAAGTGTCTGTAAGTAAAGACAATGAGACTCCGGTGGCCCTGCATATCAGAGAGAGAGAGGGGAAAGGGAGAGAGGGGAAAGGGAGAGAGGGGGGGACATAACAAGAAGGCATGTGAGGTTATTATTTAAACTTTAACTAGAATACTTATTGGATTTCACTGAAGTATCCTTTGCGGTTACTGATGGAGTTTGACCCTGTGGAATTCCTAAAAAAAGAAAGACAGAAAAAAAGAGAAAGAGAGGGGGAGGGGGAGTGCAACTTTAGTGGTAAGAATAAAATTACTTCCAATCATTTAAAATGACTTATTCCGATTACTTAATAGCGTATGTATGTGTGTGTGTGTGTGTGTGTGTGTGTGCGTGCCCCCTCAGAAGGATGCCATGAGAAGCTGAAGGTGGTGCTCCAGGAGGCTCGAGACTCCAACGACCAGAGACTCCGTGTTGAAGTACCAGGGAACCTCCTGACCAAACATGTCGTCCAGAAGCATCATCAGCCCGCCCTGAGGTAAGGCTCTGAGTTACTGCTAGTTCACAGTACTCATTTAAACTGAACAATAGATTGGATGCTAAATACTAGAGAGAAGGAACAGTAACAACATCAGAACTTGTCTGTACCTTCAGGTGCAGCAGGCATCTCTCAGCCTCTGGTTTCATGTTGCTGGCAGGCAGGCAGGAGTGTAGGAGAGAGTACAGACGCTCCACAAAACCACCAGGTTGCTAACAGCAAACATAGGAGGAGAGAGCAGAGAGTCATATGAACTTGTCAACAAAGTCACCCTGTAACAGTCTTCAGTATAAGAACAGTACTCACCACCACCAGGGGCCTCCCCACCATCACCCCAAACAGAACCAGCTCATAGAGGATGTCTATGAGGTTGACATGGCTAATCTAACAAAAGACAAAAACATTTACAACAAAATAGCAATGATATTAAAAAGAAGGACCCAATACAGGCACAGGTAATCAATGTGAGACTACTGAAGTGAATGAACTAACCTGATGTTCTGCCAGCTCCATCTCAATGTCACCCTGTTTGGAGGGATCACTCAGGTACCCAACAAGGTCATCATAGGCACGGATGAACTGTGCCTCGTCCTATACAGAACAAGAGAGACAATGTCAGTAAACGGTTGTTACATTTTCTCTTGATAATTCACACTGTTGGAGGAAGCCAATGTCTTACCTTGTGATTGGCCTGAACCAGTGCTCCCAGCAGGACCTTCCCAGCCACGTACAGCTGGTTCTTGCTCTGGGTGGAACTGCGCAGGGTCTGGTAAAGGGGGAAAAAAATAGTGAGACACCATCTGACAGAAGACAGAAGAGAGAAAGCACAGAGAAAGGGTGGTTGACTCACTGTGAAGGCCTGGCGTAGGGTGGTGACCCTCAGGGCAATGTCCTCAGTCCTCTTGGTGGTCAAATAGAGGCTATGGGAGAGAATGACGCATGTAAACCGGTGGAGTTACTAAGTGATAATATGGTAAAGGCTTGATAATATGGTAAAGGCTTAAGTGTTAAGTTTGACCTCATAGCAGTTCTGGCCCTGTGGCTCAGGATCAGTGTACTGCTGCTGAGCGGGTGTGGAGAAAGAGTCAGCCCCCGACCACGCAGTGGAGGACAGCTGCCCATCCGGTCCCATACGCAGGACGGTATTCACCACAGAGATGTCTGTCTGCTACTCACAACACACACACATACACACATCTCTTTAGCTAAAATGCATGGAGGTGGCTAGCAAGCTAGCTAGTTCAAGCTAAAGGTAACTCTTAGCAACGCCCTTAGACACTGTCAACGGGTTACTTAGCCACCTAGCAGCTAACAATGCTATCATTGCTTCTAACTGGCAAAATAATCATTGCACACACAATTTGTGAGATATGTGTCTCCTGTAAAATGTAATTAAATGTCACATACCCTCTTCAAAGTCGCTGTCGCTTTCCTCTTCACGATCGCGAACCTTGCAAAAAAGACCCGTCGTAGAGACGGCAGACCGCAGTCCACGCACTCGCGCAGCCAATCCTGAATATCACCGAGGCATTTTTCAGTCCGTTTTGCTCAGAAAATCAGCAGGTTTGTGTCGATGTGAACATCAACTGAAGTCTGTTGTTATCTGGAGCGGACTGAACATTCCATAGAATGTTGCTAATGTTCTATATTGAAAGGTTGCATAGCAACACACCGTTTTGAAAATAATGAGTAATAATGATGCATGACATGTATCATCAACACTTTTCAAAAATGCGTTACCATGTGACCTCTAGAAATAGAACATGAGCAGCCTTCTATGTTTGATCCAGCGCTACGCAGCAACACACCTCTGATGATGTTGACATTGACGAGACCCAGCTAGTCTTCTGAGCGCTAGCATTACTACGCCACTAGCATTAGCAACGAAAGGTACTGAGAAACGCAGGTTTGGCTGCGGGAGTGCATGGATAGCGGACTGCCATTTCTACGACAGGTTGTTGTTCCTGTTTTCTTTTTGAGAGTACAGCGACTTCGAAGCAGGTATGTCACGTTTAATTACATTTTACAGTAGACACGTGGTAAACAAATGCATCTGTGTAATGGCATGACTGTTAGTCCGTCAGTAGCAACGGTGGTAGCATTGTTAGCTTTAGCTTGAATTAGCTCGCTTGCTCGTCACCAACATGCATGTTCGACTTGTGCCGTGTTGTTTTAGCAACACGTATCGAGTGGTTGTCTAACTATCGTTCAGATATGGTCCAACTATCGTCACATACCCTCTCCGAAGTCGCTGCCGTCGCTTCCCTCTTCACGATCGCGGACCCAGCAAAAAAGAAAACACGGAAGTAAAAACGGCAGGCCGCAGTCAAAACCTGAAAAACACTGAGGCATTTTTCAGCCCGTTTTGCTCCGAAAATCAGCTGGTTTGTGTCGATGTAAACATCAACTCAAGTTTGTTGTTATCTGGAGCGGATTGAACATTCCATAGAATGTTGCTAATGTTCTATATTGAAAGGTTGCATAGCAACACACAGTTTTGAAAATAATTCATAATAATCATAGATGACATGCATCATAAAGACTTTTCAAAAATGCGTTACCATGTGACCTCTAGAAATAGAACATGAGCAGCATTCTATGGAATGGTTGATCCAGCGCTACACAGCAACACACTTCTGTTGATGTTTACATTGAGGAGAACCCGCTGGTTTTCTGAGAGCTAGCATAACTAAGCCATGAGCATTAGCAACGAAAGGTACTGAGAAATGCCTCGGTGGTAGGTATGTCACGTTTAATTACATTTTACAGTAGACACATAGTAAACAAATGCATCTGTGTAATGGCATGACTGTTAGTCCGTCAGTAGCAACGGTGGTAGCATTGTTAGCTTTAGCTTTAACTAAGACTGTGAGGTGGAGGAGGCCAGACGAGACCAGCTATTCCACTTAGACACAGTCCGTCTGGCGTAAGGACAGACACACTGATCTCTGATGAGGAGGATTTCTCATTGTACAATGTATGCTCCCTCCTCTGTCTCCCCTCAGCTCCAGCAAAGCCCTCCTCCTGCAGCTCCTGTACCTGGTCCCTGTGAGAGGTGAGAGGGGGGCGGTGAGGCGTGCTGTGTCCCTCTGCAGTGCCCTGGGTGGAGAGCTGGACCTCAGTGAGACCACAAACCAAAGTTATACATAGTTAGTATATAGCTGGTATATGATTCCAATTCTCAGAATGAGCCATGAATCAGGAAATTTGGTGTTTCACATATAAGCATTAGCAATGTTTTTTTGAATTGTTTTTTTATGACTGCCATGGGAGTGGCTGTGGACAAAATCTGCGATGGCCCTATATCCAATTACATTTCTGAAGTCCCTCTCTATCAGAAGAGGTTTTATGCTCTCACCTTTAAACCCAGATGAACATGTATTTTAATCTGAACTGTCTTAGACTATTAAATATAACTTGAAATGGTGACTGACTACTGCTTGAGTTTGTTTTGTGTGAATCTGTAATGACACCAACTCTCATTACAGACCATTATTGACCAATAAGACACTTTACTAAATTTCTATTTCTATCTCTCCACTGGACGAAAGTCATTCCTATGGGATTTCCCATAGAGTGAAATAAGGCAGATTTCTTGACAGATTTCATGTTGACAGACATCAATAGCAGACTCCAAAGTCACTAGGTCTCAACTACCCAGCTTAAGCATATTGAACAACACTTATTGGATTTGTGTTCTAATGGCCTACTCTATGTTACCTAGTGATAGGTTTGGGAATTGTTATCTGGGTTTCGTTCTTCCTGGTACATCATCTAGGACTACCTTCTGACTATGTACAACACTCACACACACATGCTAGATATTCTGCCTGATGGGAGGGCAGGACAGTGATGTCAGGTGTGTGTGGTCATTTGATTGTTGTTGTTGTAATGGCTTAATTACACCTCATTTGGCTCTGTTCTAACCTACCACTCTAGTCTTACACACACGTTGCTGGGGAAATGGCACAAGAAAGACGCAATCCTAGCAACGACAATTGTCAGTAGCACTAATTTTGTAATAATGATGCATGACATGTATTTTCAACACTTTTCAAAAATATGTCACTAATGTATTGGCATTATTACAACTTTGTGTTTCCAATGTATTAATAAGGGCTTTCCCTATTGGCTTCCCTATACCACATAAAACACTTGGCACTCCAGGTGGTGAGTGTACCGGAATTCTTTGGCGGTGAGTGAGTTAAACGCAGATGACGGTTCAAGATACAGCATCAGTAGACAAACATGTTTTGCAGCGCTCACTCAGTCCTGTACATCATGCATGCTCATGGTGTCAACTCAACGTATTGTATGTGTGAAATAGGACAAGCAGATCTCACTCACTAGTAAGATGAGGAAAGTGGTTCTTTTATATTTCCTGTTGTTACTTTTATATTTTTTCATGTTTTTATTATTCATTTTGGTAATTCTTGATTATTATACTTTGTTTAAAATAATCAAAGAGGGGACTGTTGGAATTGTACAATATTCTATGTGCCTCTCGACCTTTCACCTAGTGGTACCATGCCATAACCAGTACACAATGCAGAGACATGAAATCAGATGCTGGGGAATGGGGGGCCTAGGACCTGTAGCCCTCCAAGGCCAAATTCCATTGCAAGTCTATATATTCTAGTAGTAGTGTTACTATACTGGTACACAGTACACAGTGTGTCTTTATTCTTGATGGAAAGTTGGAGGACATTACATATGAATTAGTTTATTTGTGTTTACTTAATGTGGGGATGAAATATGTTCCTCTGACACTAGACACCAAAATCACTACTATAGAGAGTGAAATGTTTGATTCTGTCTTTGAGATTCTTATAGCCCAATTTTGTGCAATAATATCTATTTACTAAAATCTGATCTTTAAGAAAGATATTTTTCTCCCTCTTTACGCAGTCTTGGATATTGCTCTGTTAAAGAGAAACAATGTTTCTTCTGGAACTTTTTCAAGTTTAATTGTGGTATGATTTCTGAGTAGTTTCTTGACTATTAAAGTGATTCTACGAGATAATTTCTATAATCTCAGCCTACAGTTCTCAACGTAGCGCTAATGAGTTGGAAACGGGTCCCTGTTACATGCCCTCAGTGTGGTGCGTATGTGTGTGGATTCCACGTAGACCAATGACATCGACACACTTAACAGTAATGCTGCTTCTAAAGTTGGCGATGATAAACTAGGGAGTCTGTGGCTGAATGAGATAAAACAGTGATTCAATTGATTATATTTGTACAAACTATGCATTGATAATTCAGACACAAAATAAGAGGTTAAATAATACAGAAATAGTTATTGCCATATCCCGTAGCTTCTCTTTAATGATTCATTCATAGATAGTGACAATTCAAATAATTTGAAAATATGTGGCTGCACTGTTACTAATGCTATAAATGCAACACATGCTTATAATGTGCAAACTGAATTATAAACCCATTATAAAAGGAAACCTTAGTGTTAAGTGTCACCAAAAGAAAAGAAAACACAGAGACATTAAATCAATTTGAGATACTCCATCACTCATTTATTTGCAAATATATGTAATAAGTGTCTGTAAGTAAAGACAATGAGACTCCGGTGGCCCTGCATATCAGAGAGAGAGAGGGGAAAGGGAGAGAGGGGAAAGGGAGAGAGGGGGGGACATAACAAGAAGGCATGTGAGGTTATTATTTAAACTTTAACTAGAATACTTATTGGATTTCACTGAAGTATCCTTTGCGGTTACTGATGGAGTTTGACCCTGTGGAATTCCTAAAAAAAGAAAGACAGAAAAAAAGAGAAAGAGAGGGGGAGGGGGAGTGCAACTTTAGTGGTAAGAATAAAATTACTTCCAATCATTTAAAATGACTTATTCCGATTACTTAATAGCGTATGTATGTGTGTGTGTGTGTGTGTGTGTGTGTGCGTGCCCCCTCAGAAGGATGCCATGAGAAGCTGAAGGTGGTGCTCCAGGAGGCTCGAGACTCCAACGACCAGAGACTCCGTGTTGAAGTACCAGGGAACCTCCTGACCAAACATGTCGTCCAGAAGCATCATCAGCCCGCCCTGAGGTAAGGCTCTGAGTTACTGCTAGTTCACAGTACTCATTTAAACTGAACAATAGATTGGATGCTAAATACTAGAGAGAAGGAACAGTAACAACATCAGAACTTGTCTGTACCTTCAGGTGCAGCAGGCATCTCTCAGCCTCTGGTTTCATGTTGCTGGCAGGCAGGCAGGAGTGTAGGAGAGAGTACAGACGCTCCACAAAACCACCAGGTTGCTAACAGCAAACATAGGAGGAGAGAGCAGAGAGTCATATGAACTTGTCAACAAAGTCACCCTGTAACAGTCTTCAGTATAAGAACAGTACTCACCACCACCAGGGGCCTCCCCACCATCACCCCAAACAGAACCAGCTCATAGAGGATGTCTATGAGGTTGACATGGCTAATCTAACAAAAGACAAAAACATTTACAACAAAATAGCAATGATATTAAAAAGAAGGACCCAATACAGGCACAGGTAATCAATGTGAGACTACTGAAGTGAATGAACTAACCTGATGTTCTGCCAGCTCCATCTCAATGTCACCCTGTTTGGAGGGATCACTCAGGTACCCAACAAGGTCATCATAGGCACGGATGAACTGTGCCTCGTCCTATACAGAACAAGAGAGACAATGTCAGTAAACGGTTGTTACATTTTCTCTTGATAATTCACACTGTTGGAGGAAGCCAATGTCTTACCTTGTGATTGGCCTGAACCAGTGCTCCCAGCAGGACCTTCCCAGCCACGTACAGCTGGTTCTTGCTCTGGGTGGAACTGCGCAGGGTCTGGTAAAGGGGGAAAAAAATAGTGAGACACCATCTGACAGAAGACAGAAGAGAGAAAGCACAGAGAAAGGGTGGTTGACTCACTGTGAAGGCCTGGCGTAGGGTGGTGACCCTCAGGGCAATGTCCTCAGTCCTCTTGGTGGTCAAATAGAGGCTATGGGAGAGAATGACGCATGTAAACCGGTGGAGTTACTAAGTGATAATATGGTAAAGGCTTGATAATATGGTAAAGGCTTAAGTGTTAAGTTTGACCTCATAGCAGTTCTGGCCCTGTGGCTCAGGATCAGTGTACTGCTGCTGAGCGGGTGTGGAGAAAGAGTCAGCCCCCGACCACGCAGTGGAGGACAGCTGCCCATCCGGTCCCATACGCAGGACGGTATTCACCACAGAGATGTCTGTCTGCTACTCACAACACACACACATACACACATCTCTTTAGCTAAAATGCATGGAGGTGGCTAGCAAGCTAGCTAGTTCAAGCTAAAGGTAACTCTTAGCAACGCCCTTAGACACTGTCAACGGGTTACTTAGCCACCTAGCAGCTAACAATGCTATCATTGCTTCTAACTGGCAAAATAATCATTGCACACACAATTTGTGAGATATGTGTCTCCTGTAAAATGTAATTAAATGTCACATACCCTCTTCAAAGTCGCTGTCGCTTTCCTCTTCACGATCGCGAACCTTGCAAAAAAGACCCGTCGTAGAGACGGCAGACCGCAGTCCACGCACTCGCGCAGCCAATCCTGAATATCACCGAGGCATTTTTCAGTCCGTTTTGCTCAGAAAATCAGCAGGTTTGTGTCGATGTGAACATCAACTGAAGTCTGTTGTTATCTGGAGCGGACTGAACATTCCATAGAATGTTGCTAATGTTCTATATTGAAAGGTTGCATAGCAACACACCGTTTTGAAAATAATGAGTAATAATGATGCATGACATGTATCATCAACACTTTTCAAAAATGCGTTACCATGTGACCTCTAGAAATAGAACATGAGCAGCCTTCTATGTTTGATCCAGCGCTACGCAGCAACACACCTCTGATGATGTTGACATTGACGAGACCCAGCTAGTCTTCTGAGCGCTAGCATTACTACGCCACTAGCATTAGCAACGAAAGGTACTGAGAAACGCAGGTTTGGCTGCGGGAGTGCATGGATAGCGGACTGCCATTTCTACGACAGGTTGTTGTTCCTGTTTTCTTTTTGAGAGTACAGCGACTTCGAAGCAGGTATGTCACGTTTAATTACATTTTACAGTAGACACGTGGTAAACAAATGCATCTGTGTAATGGCATGACTGTTAGTCCGTCAGTAGCAACGGTGGTAGCATTGTTAGCTTTAGCTTGAATTAGCTCGCTTGCTCGTCACCAACATGCATGTTCGACTTGTGCCGTGTTGTTTTAGCAACACGTATCGAGTGGTTGTCTAACTATCGTTCAGATATGGTCCAACTATCGTCACATACCCTCTCCGAAGTCGCTGCCGTCGCTTCCCTCTTCACGATCGCGGACCCAGCAAAAAAGAAAACACGGAAGTAAAAACGGCAGGCCGCAGTCAAAACCTGAAAAACACTGAGGCATTTTTCAGCCCGTTTTGCTCCGAAAATCAGCTGGTTTGTGTCGATGTAAACATCAACTCAAGTTTGTTGTTATCTGGAGCGGATTGAACATTCCATAGAATGTTGCTAATGTTCTATATTGAAAGGTTGCATAGCAACACACAGTTTTGAAAATAATTCATAATAATCATAGATGACATGCATCATAAAGACTTTTCAAAAATGCGTTACCATGTGACCTCTAGAAATAGAACATGAGCAGCATTCTATGGAATGGTTGATCCAGCGCTACACAGCAACACACTTCTGTTGATGTTTACATTGAGGAGAACCCGCTGGTTTTCTGAGAGCTAGCATAACTAAGCCATGAGCATTAGCAACGAAAGGTACTGAGAAATGCCTCGGTGGTAGGTATGTCACGTTTAATTACATTTTACAGTAGACACATAGTAAACAAATGCATCTGTGTAATGGCATGACTGTTAGTCCGTCAGTAGCAACGGTGGTAGCATTGTTAGCTTTAGCTTTAACTAAGACTGTGAGGTGGAGGAGGCCAGACGAGACCAGCTATTCCACTTAGACACAGTCCGTCTGGCGTAAGGACAGACACACTGATCTCTGATGAGGAGGATTTCTCATTGTACAATGTATGCTCCCTCCTCTGTCTCCCCTCAGCTCCAGCAAAGCCCTCCTCCTGCAGCTCCTGTACCTGGTCCCTGTGAGAGGTGAGAGGGGGGCGGTGAGGCGTGCTGTGTCCCTCTGCAGTGCCCTGGGTGGAGAGCTGGACCTCAGTGAGACCACAAACCAAAGTTATACATAGTTAGTATATAGCTGGTATATGATTCCAATTCTCAGAATGAGCCATGAATCAGGAAATTTGGTGTTTCACATATAAGCATTAGCAATGTTTTTTTGAATTGTTTTTTTATGACTGCCATGGGAGTGGCTGTGGACAAAATCTGCGATGGCCCTATATCCAATTACATTTCTGAAGTCCCTCTCTATCAGAAGAGGTTTTATGCTCTCACCTTTAAACCCAGATGAACATGTATTTTAATCTGAACTGTCTTAGACTATTAAATATAACTTGAAATGGTGACTGACTACTGCTTGAGTTTGTTTTGTGTGAATCTGTAATGACACCAACTCTCATTACAGACCATTATTGACCAATAAGACACTTTACTAAATTTCTATTTCTATCTCTCCACTGGACGAAAGTCATTCCTATGGGATTTCCCATAGAGTGAAATAAGGCAGATTTCTTGACAGATTTCATGTTGACAGACATCAATAGCAGACTCCAAAGTCACTAGGTCTCAACTACCCAGCTTAAGCATATTGAACAACACTTATTGGATTTGTGTTCTAATGGCCTACTCTATGTTACCTAGTGATAGGTTTGGGAATTGTTATCTGGGTTTCGTTCTTCCTGGTACATCATCTAGGACTACCTTCTGACTATGTACAACACTCACACACACATGCTAGATATTCTGCCTGATGGGAGGGCAGGACAGTGATGTCAGGTGTGTGTGGTCATTTGATTGTTGTTGTTGTAATGGCTTAATTACACCTCATTTGGCTCTGTTCTAACCTACCACTCTAGTCTTACACACACGTTGCTGGGGAAATGGCACAAGAAAGACGCAATCCTAGCAACGACAATTGTCAGTAGCACTAATTTTGTAATAATGATGCATGACATGTATTTTCAACACTTTTCAAAAATATGTCACTAATGTATTGGCATTATTACAACTTTGTGTTTCCAATGTATTAATAAGGGCTTTCCCTATTGGCTTCCCTATACCACATAAAACACTTGGCACTCCAGGTGGTGAGTGTACCGGAATTCTTTGGCGGTGAGTGAGTTAAACGCAGATGACGGTTCAAGATACAGCATCAGTAGACAAACATGTTTTGCAGCGCTCACTCAGTCCTGTACATCATGCATGCTCATGGTGTCAACTCAACGTATTGTATGTGTGAAATAGGACAAGCAGATCTCACTCACTAGTAAGATGAGGAAAGTGGTTCTTTTATATTTCCTGTTGTTACTTTTATATTTTTTCATGTTTTTATTATTCATTTTGGTAATTCTTGATTATTATACTTTGTTTAAAATAATCAAAGAGGGGACTGTTGGAATTGTACAATATTCTATGTGCCTCTCGACCTTTCACCTAGTGGTACCATGCCATAACCAGTACACAATGCAGAGACATGAAATCAGATGCTGGGGAATGGGGGGCCTAGGACCTGTAGCCCTCCAAGGCCAAATTCCATTGCAAGTCTATATATTCTAGTAGTAGTGTTACTATACTGGTACACAGTACACAGTGTGTCTTTATTCTTGATGGAAAGTTGGAGGACATTACATATGAATTAGTTTATTTGTGTTTACTTAATGTGGGGATGAAATATGTTCCTCTGACACTAGACACCAAAATCACTACTATAGAGAGTGAAATGTTTGATTCTGTCTTTGAGATTCTTATAGCCCAATTTTGTGCAATAATATCTATTTACTAAAATCTGATCTTTAAGAAAGATATTTTTCTCCCTCTTTACGCAGTCTTGGATATTGCTCTGTTAAAGAGAAACAATGTTTCTTCTGGAACTTTTTCAAGTTTAATTGTGGTATGATTTCTGAGTAGTTTCTTGACTATTAAAGTGATTCTACGAGATAATTTCTATAATCTCAGCCTACAGTTCTCAACGTAGCGCTAATGAGTTGGAAACGGGTCCCTGTTACATGCCCTCAGTGTGGTGCGTATGTGTGTGGATTCCACGTAGACCAATGACATCGACACACTTAACAGTAATGCTGCTTCTAAAGTTGGCGATGATAAACTAGGGAGTCTGTGGCTGAATGAGATAAAACAGTGATTCAATTGATTATATTTGTACAAACTATGCATTGATAATTCAGACACAAAATAAGAGGTTAAATAATACAGAAATAGTTATTGCCATATCCCGTAGCTTCTCTTTAATGATTCATTCATAGATAGTGACAATTCAAATAATTTGAAAATATGTGGCTGCACTGTTACTAATGCTATAAATGCAACACATGCTTATAATGTGCAAACTGAATTATAAACCCATTATAAAAGGAAACCTTAGTGTTAAGTGTCACCAAAAGAAAAGAAAACACAGAGACATTAAATCAATTTGAGATACTCCATCACTCATTTATTTGCAAATATATGTAATAAGTGTCTGTAAGTAAAGACAATGAGACTCCGGTGGCCCTGCATATCAGAGAGAGAGAGGGGAAAGGGAGAGAGGGGAAAGGGAGAGAGGGGGGGACATAACAAGAAGGCATGTGAGGTTATTATTTAAACTTTAACTAGAATACTTATTGGATTTCACTGAAGTATCCTTTGCGGTTACTGATGGAGTTTGACCCTGTGGAATTCCTAAAAAAAGAAAGACAGAAAAAAAGAGAAAGAGAGGGGGAGGGGGAGTGCAACTTTAGTGGTAAGAATAAAATTACTTCCAATCATTTAAAATGACTTATTCCGATTACTTAATAGCGTATGTGTGTGTGTGTGTGTGTGTGTGTGTGTGCGTGCCCCCTCAGAAGGACGCCATGAGAAGCTGAAGGTGGTGCTCCAGGAGGCTCGAGACTCCAACGACCAGAGACTCCGTGTTGAAGTACCAGGGAACCTCCTGACCAAACATGTCGTCCAGAAGCATCATCAGCCCGCCCTGAGGTAAGGCTCTGAGTTACTGCTAGTTCACAGTACTCATTTAAACTGAACAATAGATTGGATGCTAAATACTAGAGAGAAGGAACAGTAACAACATCAGAACTTGTCTGTACCTTCAGGTGCAGCAGGCATCTCTCAGCCTCTGGTTTCATGTTGCTGGCAGGCAGGCAGGAGTGTAGGAGAGAGTACAGACGCTCCACAAAACCACCAGGTTGCTAACAGCAAACATAGGAGGAGAGAGCAGAGAGTCATATGAACTTGTCAACAAAGTCACCCTGTAACAGTCTTCAGTATAAGAACAGTACTCACCACCACCAGGGGCCTCCCCACCATCACCCCAAACAGAACCAGCTCATAGAGGATGTCTATGAGGTTGACATGGCTAATCTAACAAAAGACAAAAACATTTACAACAAAATAGCAATGATATTAAAAAGAAGGACCCAATACAGGCACAGGTAATCAATGTGAGACTACTGAAGTGAATGAACTAACCTGATGTTCTGCCAGCTCCATCTCAATGTCACCCTGTTTGGAGGGATCACTCAGGTACCCAACAAGGTCATCATAGGCACGGATGAACTGTGCCTCGTCCTATACAGAACAAGAGAGACAATGTCAGTAAACGGTTGTTACATTTTCTCTTGATAATTCACTCTGTTGGAGGAAGCCAATGTCTTACCTTGTGATTGGCCTGAACCAGTGCTCCCAGCAGGACCTTCCCAGCCACGTACAGCTGGTTCTTGCTCTGGGTGGAACTGCGCAGGGTCTGGTAAAGGGGGAAAAAAATAGTGAGACACCATCTGACAGAAGACAGAAGAGAGAAAGCACAGAGAAAGGGTGGTTGACTCACTGTGAAGGCCTGGCGTAGGGTGGTGACCCTCAGGGCAATGTCCTCAGTCCTCTTGGTGGTCAAATAGAGGCTATGGGAGAGAATGACGCATGTAAACCGGTGGAGTTACTAAGTGATAATATGGTAAAGGCTTGATAATATGGTAAAGGCTTAAGTGTTAAGTTTGACCTCATAGCAGTTCTGGCCCTGTGGCTCAGGATCAGTGTACTGCTGCTGAGCGGGTGTGGAGAAAGAGTCAGCCCCCGACCACGCAGTGGAGGACAGCTGCCCATCCGGTCCCATACGCAGGACGGTATTCACCACAGAGATGTCTGTCTGCTACTCACAACACACACACATCTCTTTAGCTAAAATGCATGGAGGTGGCTAGCAAGCTAGCTAGTTCAAGCTAAAGGTAACTCTTAGCAACGCCCTTAGACACTGTCAACGGGTTACTTAGCCACCTAGCAGCTAACAATGCTATCATTGCTTCTAACTGGCAAAATAATCATTGCACACACAATTTGTGAGATATGTGTCTCCTGTAAAATGTAATTAAATGTCACATACCCTCTTCAAAGTCGCTGTCGCTTTCCTCTTCACGATCGCGAACCTTGCAAAAAAGAAAACACGAACAACCCGTCGTAGAGACGGCAGACCGCAGTCCACGCACTCGCGCAGCCAATCCTGAATATCACCGAGGCATTTTTCAGTCCGTTTTGCTCAGAAAATCAGCAGGTTTGTGTCGATGTGAACATCAACTGAAGTCTGTTGTTATCTGGAGCGGACTGAACATTCCATAGAATGTTGCTAATGTTCTATATTGAAAGGTTGCATAGCAACACACCGTTTTGAAAATAATGAGTAATAATGATGCATGACATGTATCATCAACACTTTTCAAAAATGCGTTACCATGTGACCTCTAGAAATAGAACATGAGCAGCCTTCTATGTTTGATCCAGCGCTACGCAGCAACACACCTCTGATGATGTTGACATTGACGAGACCCAGCTAGTCTTCTGAGCGCTAGCATTACTACGCCACTAGCATTAGCAACGAAAGGTACTGAGAAACGCAGGTTTGGCTGCGGGAGTGCATGGATAGCGGACTGCCATTTCTACGACAGGTTGTTGTTCCTGTTTTCTTTTTGAGAGTACAGCGACTTCGAAGCAGGTATGTCACGTTTAATTACATTTTACAGTAGACACGTGGTAAACAAATGCATCTGTGTAATGGCATGACTGTTAGTCCGTCAGTAGCAACGGTGGTAGCATTGTTAGCCTTAGCTTGAACTAGCTCGCTTGCTCGTCACCAACATGCATGTTCGACTTGTGCCGTGTTGTTTTAGCAACACGTATCGAGTGGTTGTCTAACTATCGTTCAGATATGGTCCAACTATCGTCACATACCCTCTCCGAAGTCGCTGCCGTCGCTTCCCTCTTCACGATCGCGGACCCAGCAAAAAAGAAAACACGGAAGTAAAAACGGCAGGCCGCAGTCAAAACCTGAAAAACACTGAGGCATTTTTCAGCCCGTTTTGCTCCGAAAATCAGCTGGTTTGTGTCGATGTAAACATCAACTCAAGTTTGTTGTTATCTGGAGCGGATTGAACATTCCATAGAATGTTGCTAATGTTCTATATTGAAAGGTTGCATAGCAACACACAGTTTTGAAAATAATTCATAATAATCATAGATGACATGCATCATAAAGACTTTTCAAAAATGCGTTACCATGTGACCTCTAGAAATAGAACATGAGCAGCATTCTATGGAATGGTTGATCCAGCGCTACACAGCAACACACTTCTGTTGATGTTTACATTGAGGAGAACCCGCTGGTTTTCTGAGAGCTAGCATAACTAAGCCATGAGCATTAGCAACGAAAGGTACTGAGAAATGCCTCGGTGGTAGGTATGTCACGTTTAATTACATTTTACAGTAGACACATAGTAAACAAATGCATCTGTGTAATGGCATGACTGTTAGTCCGTCAGTAGCAACGGTGGTAGCATTGTTAGCTTTAGCTTTAACTAAGACTGTGAGGTGGAGGAGGCCAGACGAGACCAGCTATTCCACTTAGACACAGTCCGTCTGGCGTAAGGACAGACACACTGATCTCTGATGAGGAGGATTTCTCATTGTACAATGTATGCTCCCTCCTCTGTCTCCCCTCAGCTCCAGCAAAGCCCTCCTCCTGCAGCTCCTGTACCTGGTCCCTGTGAGAGGTGAGAGGGGGGCGGTGAGGCGTGCTGTGTCCCTCTGCAGTGCCCTGGGTGGAGAGCTGGACCTCAGTGAGACCACAAACCAAAGTTATACATAGTTAGTATATAGCTGGTATATGATTCCAATTCTCAGAATGAGCCATGAATCAGGAAATTTGGTGTTTCACATATAAGCATTAGCAATGTTTTTTTGAATTGTTTTTTTATGACTGCCATGGGAGTGGCTGTGGACAAAATCTGCGATGGCCCTATATCCAATTACATTTCTGAAGTCCCTCTCTATCAGAAGAGGTTTTATGCTCTCACCTTTAAACCCAGATGAACATGTATTTTAATCTGAACTGTCTTAGACTATTAAATATAACTTGAAATGGTGACTGACTACTGCTTGAGTTTGTTTTGTGTGAATCTGTAATGACACCAACTCTCATTACAGACCATTATTGACCAATAAGACACTTTACTAAATTTCTATTTCTATCTCTCCACTGGACGAAAGTCATTCCTATGGGATTTCCCATAGAGTGAAATAAGGCAGATTTCTTGACAGATTTCATGTTGACAGACATCAATAGCAGACTCCAAAGTCACTAGGTCTCAACTACCCAGCTTAAGCATATTGAACAACACTTATTGGATTTGTGTTCTAATGGCCTACTCTATGTTACCTAGTGATAGGTTTGGGAATTGTTATCTGGGTTTCGTTCTTCCTGGTACATCATCTAGGACTACCTTCTGACTATGTACAACACTCACACACACATGCTAGATATTCTGCCTGATGGGAGGGCAGGACAGTGATGTCAGGTGTGTGTGGTCATTTGATTGTTGTTGTTGTAATGGCTTAATTACACCTCATTTGGCTCTGTTCTAACCTACCACTCTAGTCTTACACACACGTTGCTGGGGAAATGGCACAAGAAAGACGCAATCCTAGCAACGACAATTGTCAGTAGCACTAATTTTGTAATAATGATGCATGACATGTATTTTCAACACTTTTCAAAAATATGTCACTAATGTATTGGCATTATTACAACTTTGTGTTTCCAATGTATTAATAAGGGCTTTCCCTATTGGCTTCCCTATACCACATAAAACACTTGGCACTCCAGGTGGTGAGTGTACCGGAATTCTTTGGCGGTGAGTGAGTTAAACGCAGATGACGGTTCAAGATACAGCATCAGTAGACAAACATGTTTTGCAGCGCTCACTCAGTCCTGTACATCATGCATGCTCATGGTGTCAACTCAACGTATTGTATGTGTGAAATAGGACAAGCAGATCTCACTCACTAGTAAGATGAGGAAAGTGGTTCTTTTATATTTCCTGTTGTTACTTTTATATTTTTTCATGTTTTTATTATTCATTTTGGTAATTCTTGATTATTATACTTTGTTTAAAATAATCAAAGAGGGGACTGTTGGAATTGTACAATATTCTATGTGCCTCTCGACCTTTCACCTAGTGGTACCATGCCATAACCAGTACACAATGCAGAGACATGAAATCAGATGCTGGGGAATGGGGGGCCTAGGACCTGTAGCCCTCCAAGGCCAAATTCCATTGCAAGTCTATATATTCTAGTAGTAGTGTTACTATACTGGTACACAGTACACAGTGTGTCTTTATTCTTGATGGAAAGTTGGAGGACATTACATATGAATTAGTTTATTTGTGTTTACTTAATGTGGGGATGAAATATGTTCCTCTGACACTAGACACCAAAATCACTACTATAGAGAGTGAAATGTTTGATTCTGTCTTTGAGATTCTTATAGCCCAATTTTGTGCAATAATATCTATTTACTAAAATCTGATCTTTAAGAAAGATATTTTTCTCCCTCTTTACGCAGTCTTGGATATTGCTCTGTTAAAGAGAAACAATGTTTCTTCTGGAACTTTTTCAAGTTTAATTGTGGTATGATTTCTGAGTAGTTTCTTGACTATTAAAGTGATTCTACGAGATAATTTCTATAATCTCAGCCTACAGTTCTCAACGTAGCGCTAATGAGTTGGAAACGGGTCCCTGTTACATGCCCTCAGTGTGGTGCGTATGTGTGTGGATTCCACGTAGACCAATGACATCGACACACTTAACAGTAATGCTGCTTCTAAAGTTGGCGATGATAAACTAGGGAGTCTGTGGCTGAATGAGATAAAACAGTGATTCAATTGATTATATTTGTACAAACTATGCATTGATAATTCAGACACAAAATAAGAGGTTAAATAATACAGAAATAGTTATTGCCATATCCCGTAGCTTCTCTTTAATGATTCATTCATAGATAGTGACAATTCAAATAATTTGAAAATATGTGGCTGCACTGTTACTAATGCTATAAATGCAACACATGCTTATAATGTGCAAACTGAATTATAAACCCATTATAAAAGGAAACCTTAGTGTTAAGTGTCACCAAAAGAAAAGAAAACACAGAGACATTAAATCAATTTGAGATACTCTATCACTCATTTATTTGCAAATATATGTAATAAGTGTCTGTAAGTAAAGACAATGAGACTCCGGTGGCCCTGCATATCAGAGAGAGAGAGGGGAAAGGGAGAGAGGGGAAAGGGAGAGAGGGGGGGACATAACAAGAAGGCATGTGAGGTTATTATTTAAACTTTAACTAGAATACTTATTGGATTTCACTGAAGTATCCTTTGCGGTTACTGATGGAGTTTGACCCTGTGGAATTCCTAAAAAAAGAAAGACAGAAAAAAAGAGAAAGAGAGGGGGAGGGGGAGTGCAACTTTAGTGGTAAGAATAAAATTACTTCCAATCATTTAAAATGACTTATTCCGATTACTTAATAGCGTATGTGTGTGTGTGTGTGTGTGCGTGCCCCCTCAGAAGGACGCCATGAGAAGCTGAAGGTGGTGCTCCAGGAGGCTCTAGACTCCAACGACCAGAGACTCCGTGTTGAAGTACCAGGGAACCTCCTGACCAAACATGTCGTCCAGAAGCATCATCAGCCCGCCCTGAGGTAAGGCTCTGAGTTACTGCTAGTTCACAGTACTCATTTAAACTGAACAATAGATTGGATGCTAAATACTAGAGAGAAGGAACAGTAACAACATCAGAACTTGTCTGTACCTTCAGGTGCAGCAGGCATCTCTCAGCCTCTGGTTTCATGTTGCTGGCAGGCAGGCAGGAGTGTAGGAGAGAGTACAGACGCTCCACAAAACCACCAGGTTGCTAACAGCAAACATAGGAGGAGAGAGCAGAGAGTCATATGAACTTGTCAACAAAGTCACCCTGTAACAGTCTTCAGTATAAGAACAGTACTCACCACCACCAGGGGCCTCCCCACCATCACCCCAAACAGAACCAGCTCATAGAGGATGTCTATGAGGTTGACATGGCTAATCTAACAAAAGACAAAAACATTTACAACAAAATAGCAATGATATTAAAAAGAAGGACCCAATACAGGCACAGGTAATCAATGTGAGACTACTGAAGTGAATGAACTAACCTGATGTTCTGCCAGCTCCATCTCAATGTCACCCTGTTTGGAGGGATCACTCAGGTACCCAACAAGGTCATCATAGGCACGGATGAACTGTGCCTCGTCCTATACAGAACAAGAGAGACAATGTCAGTAAACGGTTGTTACATTTTCTCTTGATAATTCACTCTGTTGGAGGAAGCCAATGTCTTACCTTGTGATTGGCCTGAACCAGTGCTCCCAGCAGGACCTTCCCAGCCACGTACAGCTGGTTCTTGCTCTGGGTGGAACTGCGCAGGGTCTGGTAAAGGGGGAAAAAAATAGTGAGACACCATCTGACAGAAGACAGAAGAGAGAAAGCACAGAGAAAGGGTGGTTGACTCACTGTGAAGGCCTGGCGTAGGGTGGTGACCCTCAGGGCAATGTCCTCAGTCCTCTTGGTGGTCAAATAGAGGCTATGGGAGAGAATGACGCATGTAAACCGGTGGAGTTACTAAGTGATAATATGGTAAAGGCTTGATAATATGGTAAAGGCTTAAGTGTTAAGTTTGACCTCATAGCAGTTCTGGCCCTGTGGCTCAGGATCAGTGTACTGCTGCTGAGCGGGTGTGGAGAAAGAGTCAGCCCCCGACCACGCAGTGGAGGACAGCTGCCCATCCGGTCCCATACGCAGGACGGTATTCACCACAGAGATGTCTGTCTGCTACTCACAACACACACACATCTCTTTAGCTAAAATGCATGGAGGTGGCTAGCAAGCTAGCTAGTTCAAGCTAAAGGTAACTCTTAGCAACGCCCTTAGACACTGTCAACGGGTTACTTAGCCACCTAGCAGCTAACAATGCTATCATTGCTTCTAACTGGCAAAATAATCATTGCACACACAATTTGTGAGATATGTGTCTCCTGTAAAATGTAATTAAATGTCACATACCCTCTTCAAAGTCGCTGTCGCTTTCCTCTTCACGATCGCGAACCTTGCAAAAAAGAAAACACGAACAACCCGTCGTAGAGACGGCAGACCGCAGTCCACGCACTCGCGCAGCCAATCCTGAATATCACCGAGGCATTTTTCAGTCCGTTTTGCTCAGAAAATCAGCAGGTTTGTGTCGATGTGAACATCAACTGAAGTCTGTTGTTATCTGGAGCGGACTGAACATTCCATAGAATGTTGCTAATGTTCTATATTGAAAGGTTGCATAGCAACACACCGTTTTGAAAATAATGAGTAATAATGATGCATGACATGTATCATCAACACTTTTCAAAAATGCGTTACCATGTGACCTCTAGAAATAGAACATGAGCAGCCTTCTATGTTTGATCCAGCGCTACGCAGCAACACACCTCTGATGATGTTGACATTGACGAGACCCAGCTAGTCTTCTGAGCGCTAGCATTACTACGCCACTAGCATTAGCAACGAAAGGTACTGAGAAACGCAGGTTTGGCTGCGGGAGTGCATGGATAGCGGACTGCCATTTCTACGACAGGTTGTTGTTCCTGTTTTCTTTTTGAGAGTACAGCGACTTCGAAGCAGGTATGTCACGTTTAATTACATTTTACAGTAGACACGTGGTAAACAAATGCATCTGTGTAATGGCATGACTGTTAGTCCGTCAGTAGCAACGGTGGTAGCATTGTTAGCCTTAGCTTGAACTAGCTCGCTTGCTCGTCACCAACATGCATGTTCGACTTGTGCCGTGTTGTTTTAGCAACACGTATCGAGTGGTTGTCTAACTATCGTTCAGATATGGTCCAACTATCGTCACATACCCTCTCCGAAGTCGCTGCCGTCGCTTCCCTCTTCACGATCGCGGACCCAGCAAAAAAGAAAACACGGAAGTAAAAACGGCAGGCCGCAGTCAAAACCTGAAAAACACTGAGGCATTTTTCAGCCCGTTTTGCTCCGAAAATCAGCTGGTTTGTGTCGATGTAAACATCAACTCAAGTTTGTTGTTATCTGGAGCGGATTGAACATTCCATAGAATGTTGCTAATGTTCTATATTGAAAGGTTGCATAGCAACACACAGTTTTGAAAATAATTCATAATAATCATAGATGACATGCATCATAAAGACTTTTCAAAAATGCGTTACCATGTGACCTCTAGAAATAGAACATGAGCAGCATTCTATGGAATGGTTGATCCAGCGCTACACAGCAACACACTTCTGTTGATGTTTACATTGAGGAGAACCCGCTGGTTTTCTGAGAGCTAGCATAACTAAGCCATGAGCATTAGCAACGAAAGGTACTGAGAAATGCCTCGGTGGTAGGTATGTCACGTTTAATTACATTTTACAGTAGACACATAGTAAACAAATGCATCTGTGTAATGGCATGACTGTTAGTCCGTCAGTAGCAACGGTGGTAGCATTGTTAGCTTTAGCTTTAACTAAGACTGTGAGGTGGAGGAGGCCAGACGAGACCAGCTATTCCACTTAGACACAGTCCGTCTGGCGTAAGGACAGACACACTGATCTCTGATGAGGAGGATTTCTCATTGTACAATGTATGCTCCCTCCTCTGTCTCCCCTCAGCTCCAGCAAAGCCCTCCTCCTGCAGCTCCTGTACCTGGTCCCTGTGAGAGGTGAGAGGGGGGCGGTGAGGCGTGCTGTGTCCCTCTGCAGTGCCCTGGGTGGAGAGCTGGACCTCAGTGAGACCACAAACCAAAGTTATACATAGTTAGTATATAGCTGGTATATGATTCCAATTCTCAGAATGAGCCATGAATCAGGAAATTTGGTGTTTCACATATAAGCATTAGCAATGTTTTTTTGAATTGTTTTTTTATGACTGCCATGGGAGTGGCTGTGGACAAAATCTGCGATGGCCCTATATCCAATTACATTTCTGAAGTCCCTCTCTATCAGAAGAGGTTTTATGCTCTCACCTTTAAACCCAGATGAACATGTATTTTAATCTGAACTGTCTTAGACTATTAAATATAACTTGAAATGGTGACTGACTACTGCTTGAGTTTGTTTTGTGTGAATCTGTAATGACACCAACTCTCATTACAGACCATTATTGACCAATAAGACACTTTACTAAATTTCTATTTCTATCTCTCCACTGGACGAAAGTCATTCCTATGGGATTTCCCATAGAGTGAAATAAGGCAGATTTCTTGACAGATTTCATGTTGACAGACATCAATAGCAGACTCCAAAGTCACTAGGTCTCAACTACCCAGCTTAAGCATATTGAACAACACTTATTGGATTTGTGTTCTAATGGCCTACTCTATGTTACCTAGTGATAGGTTTGGGAATTGTTATCTGGGTTTCGTTCTTCCTGGTACATCATCTAGGACTACCTTCTGACTATGTACAACACTCACACACACATGCTAGATATTCTGCCTGATGGGAGGGCAGGACAGTGATGTCAGGTGTGTGTGGTCATTTGATTGTTGTTGTTGTAATGGCTTAATTACACCTCATTTGGCTCTGTTCTAACCTACCACTCTAGTCTTACACACACGTTGCTGGGGAAATGGCACAAGAAAGACGCAATCCTAGCAACGACAATTGTCAGTAGCACTAATTTTGTAATAATGATGCATGACATGTATTTTCAACACTTTTCAAAAATATGTCACTAATGTATTGGCATTATTACAACTTTGTGTTTCCAATGTATTAATAAGGGCTTTCCCTATTGGCTTCCCTATACCACATAAAACACTTGGCACTCCAGGTGGTGAGTGTACCGGAATTCTTTGGCGGTGAGTGAGTTAAACGCAGATGACGGTTCAAGATACAGCATCAGTAGACAAACATGTTTTGCAGCGCTCACTCAGTCCTGTACATCATGCATGCTCATGGTGTCAACTCAACGTATTGTATGTGTGAAATAGGACAAGCAGATCTCACTCACTAGTAAGATGAGGAAAGTGGTTCTTTTATATTTCCTGTTGTTACTTTTATATTTTTTCATGTTTTTATTATTCATTTTGGTAATTCTTGATTATTATACTTTGTTTAAAATAATCAAAGAGGGGACTGTTGGAATTGTACAATATTCTATGTGCCTCTCGACCTTTCACCTAGTGGTACCATGCCATAACCAGTACACAATGCAGAGACATGAAATCAGATGCTGGGGAATGGGGGGCCTAGGACCTGTAGCCCTCCAAGGCCAAATTCCATTGCAAGTCTATATATTCTAGTAGTAGTGTTACTATACTGGTACACAGTACACAGTGTGTCTTTATTCTTGATGGAAAGTTGGAGGACATTACATATGAATTAGTTTATTTGTGTTTACTTAATGTGGGGATGAAATATGTTCCTCTGACACTAGACACCAAAATCACTACTATAGAGAGTGAAATGTTTGATTCTGTCTTTGAGATTCTTATAGCCCAATTTTGTGCAATAATATCTATTTACTAAAATCTGATCTTTAAGAAAGATATTTTTCTCCCTCTTTACGCAGTCTTGGATATTGCTCTGTTAAAGAGAAACAATGTTTCTTCTGGAACTTTTTCAAGTTTAATTGTGGTATGATTTCTGAGTAGTTTCTTGACTATTAAAGTGATTCTACGAGATAATTTCTATAATCTCAGCCTACAGTTCTCAACGTAGCGCTAATGAGTTGGAAACGGGTCCCTGTTACATGCCCTCAGTGTGGTGCGTATGTGTGTGGATTCCACGTAGACCAATGACATCGACACACTTAACAGTAATGCTGCTTCTAAAGTTGGCGATGATAAACTAGGGAGTCTGTGGCTGAATGAGATAAAACAGTGATTCAATTGATTATATTTGTACAAACTATGCATTGATAATTCAGACACAAAATAAGAGGTTAAATAATACAGAAATAGTTATTGCCATATCCCGTAGCTTCTCTTTAATGATTCATTCATAGATAGTGACAATTCAAATAATTTGAAAATATGTGGCTGCACTGTTACTAATGCTATAAATGCAACACATGCTTATAATGTGCAAACTGAATTATAAACCCATTATAAAAGGAAACCTTAGTGTTAAGTGTCACCAAAAGAAAAGAAAACACAGAGACATTAAATCAATTTGAGATACTCCATCACTCATTTATTTGCAAATATATGTAATAAGTGTCTGTAAGTAAAGACAATGAGACTCCGGTGGCCCTGCATATCAGAGAGAGAGAGGGGAAAGGGAGAGAGGGGGGGACATAACAAGAAGGCATGTGAGGTTATTATTTAAACTTTAACTAGAATACTTATTGGATTTCACTGAAGTATCCTTTGCGGTTACTGATGGAGTTTGACCCTGTGGAATTCCTAAAAAAAGAAAGACAGAAAAAAAGAGAAAGAGAGGGGGAGGGGGAGTGCAACTTTAGTGGTAAGAATAAAATTACTTCCAATCATTTAAAATGACTTATTCCGATTACTTAATAGCGTATGTGTGTGTGTGTGTGTGTGTGTGTGTGTGCGTGCCCCCTCAGAAGGACGCCATGAGAAGCTGAAGGTGGTGCTCCAGGAGGCTCGAGACTCCAACGACCAGAGACTCCGTGTTGAAGTACCAGGGAACCTCCTGACCAAACATGTCGTCCAGAAGCATCATCAGCCCGCCCTGAGGTAAGGCTCTGAGTTACTGCTAGTTCACAGTACTCATTTAAACTGAACAATAGATTGGATGCTAAATACTAGAGAGAAGGAACAGTAACAACATCAGAACTTGTCTGTACCTTCAGGTGCAGCAGGCATCTCTCAGCCTCTGGTTTCATGTTGCTGGCAGGCAGGCAGGAGTGTAGGAGAGAGTACAGACGCTCCACAAAACCACCAGGTTGCTAACAGCAAACATAGGAGGAGAGAGCAGAGAGTCATATGAACTTGTCAACAAAGTCACCCTGTAACAGTCTTCAGTATAAGAACAGTACTCACCACCACCAGGGGCCTCCCCACCATCACCCCAAACAGAACCAGCTCATAGAGGATGTCTATGAGGTTGACATGGCTAATCTAACAAAAGACAAAAACATTTACAACAAAATAGCAATGATATTAAAAAGAAGGACCCAATACAGGCACAGGTAATCAATGTGAGACTACTGAAGTGAATGAACTAACCTGATGTTCTGCCAGCTCCATCTCAATGTCACCCTGTTTGGAGGGATCACTCAGGTACCCAACAAGGTCATCATAGGCACGGATGAACTGTGCCTCGTCCTATACAGAACAAGAGAGACAATGTCAGTAAACGGTTGTTACATTTTCTCTTGATAATTCACTCTGTTGGAGGAAGCCAATGTCTTACCTTGTGATTGGCCTGAACCAGTGCTCCCAGCAGGACCTTCCCAGCCACGTACAGCTGGTTCTTGCTCTGGGTGGAACTGCGCAGGGTCTGGTAAAGGGGGAAAAAAATAGTGAGACACCATCTGACAGAAGACAGAAGAGAGAAAGCACAGAGAAAGGGTGGTTGACTCACTGTGAAGGCCTGGCGTAGGGTGGTGACCCTCAGGGCAATGTCCTCAGTCCTCTTGGTGGTCAAATAGAGGCTATGGGAGAGAATGACGCATGTAAACCGGTGGAGTTACTAAGTGATAATATGGTAAAGGCTTGATAATATGGTAAAGGCTTAAGTGTTAAGTTTGACCTCATAGCAGTTCTGGCCCTGTGGCTCAGGATCAGTGTACTGCTGCTGAGCGGGTGTGGAGAAAGAGTCAGCCCCCGACCACGCAGTGGAGGACAGCTGCCCATCCGGTCCCATACGCAGGACGGTATTCACCACAGAGATGTCTGTCTGCTACTCACAACACACACACATCTCTTTAGCTAAAATGCATGGAGGTGGCTAGCAAGCTAGCTAGTTCAAGCTAAAGGTAACTCTTAGCAACGCCCTTAGACACTGTCAACGGGTTACTTAGCCACCTAGCAGCTAACAATGCTATCATTGCTTCTAA
Source organism: Argentina silus (assembly GCF_951799395.1). Lineage (NCBI taxonomy): Eukaryota > Metazoa > Chordata > Actinopteri > Argentiniformes > Argentinidae > Argentina > Argentina silus. The sequence goes on along the minus strand of NW_028152436.1, from coordinate 57,244 downwards.
CTGGCAAAATAATCATTGCACACACAATTTGTGAGATATGTGTCTCCTGTAAAATGTAATTAAATGTCACATACCCTCTTCAAAGTCGCTGTCGCTTTCCTCTTCACGATCGCGAACCTTGCAAAAAAGACCCGTCGTAGAGACGGCAGACCGCAGTCCACGCACTCGCGCAGCCAATCCTGAATATCACCGAGGCATTTTTCAGTCCGTTTTGCTCAGAAAATCAGCAGGTTTGTGTCGATGTGAACATCAACTGAAGTCTGTTGTTATCTGGAGCGGACTGAACATTCCATAGAATGTTGCTAATGTTCTATATTGAAAGGTTGCATAGCAACACACCGTTTTGAAAATAATGAGTAATAATGATGCATGACATGTATCATGAACACTTTTCAAAAATGCGTTACCATGTGACCTCTAGAAATAGAACATGAGCAGCCTTCTATGTTTGATCCAGCGCTACGCAGCAACACACCTCTGATGATGTTGACATTGACGAGACCCAGCTAGTCTTCTGAGCGCTAGCATTACTACGCCACTAGCATTAGCAACGAAAGGTACTGAGAAACGCAGGTTTGGCTGCGGGAGTGCATGGATAGCGGACTGCCATTTCTACGACAGGTTGTTGTTCCTGTTTTCTTTTTGAGAGTACAGCGACTTCGAAGCAGGTATGTCACGTTTAATTACATTTTACAGTAGACACGTGGTAAACAAATGCATCTGTGTAATGGCATGACTGTTAGTCCGTCAGTAGCAACGGTGGTAGCATTGTTAGCCTTAGCTTGAACTAGCTCGCTTGCTCGTCACCAACATGCATGTTCGACTTGTGCCGTGTTGTTTTAGCAACACGTATCGAGTGGTTGTCTAACTATCGTTCAGATATGGTCCAACTATCGTCACATACCCTCTCCGAAGTCGCTGCCGTCGCTTCCCTCTTCACGATCGCGGACCCAGCAAAAAAGAAAACACGGAAGTAAAAACGGCAGGCCGCAGTCAAAACCTGAAAAACACTGAGGCATTTTTCAGCCCGTTTTGCTCCGAAAATCAGCTGGTTTGTGTCGATGTAAACATCAACTCAAGTTTGTTGTTATCTGGAGCGGATTGAACATTCCATAGAATGTTGCTAATGTTCTATATTGAAAGGTTGCATAGCAACACACAGTTTTGAAAATAATTCATAATAATCATAGATGACATGCATCATAAAGACTTTTCAAAAATGCGTTACCATGTGACCTCTAGAAATAGAACATGAGCAGCATTCTATGGAATGGTTGATCCAGCGCTACACAGCAACACACTTCTGTTGATGTTTACATTGAGGAGAACCCGCTGGTTTTCTGAGAGCTAGCATAACTAAGCCATGAGCATTAGCAACGAAAGGTACTGAGAAATGCCTCGGTGGTAGGTATGTCACGTTTAATTACATTTTACAGTAGACACATAGTAAACAAATGCATCTGTGTAATGGCATGACTGTTAGTCCGTCAGTAGCAACGGTGGTAGCATTGTTAGCTTTAGCTTTAACTAAGACTGTGAGGTGGAGGAGGCCAGACGAGACCAGCTATTCCACTTAGACACAGTCCGTCTGGCGTAAGGACAGACACACTGATCTCTGATGAGGAGGATTTCTCATTGTACAATGTATGCTCCCTCCTCTGTCTCCCCTCAGCTCCAGCAAAGCCCTCCTCCTGCAGCTCCTGTACCTGGTCCCTGTGAGAGGTGAGAGGGGGGCGGTGAGGCGTGCTGTGTCCCTCTGCAGTGCCCTGGGTGGAGAGCTGGACCTCAGTGAGACCACAAACCAAAGTTATACATAGTTAGTATATAGCTGGTATATGATTCCAATTCTCAGAATGAGCCATGAATCAGGAAATTTGGTGTTTCACATATAAGCATTAGCAATGTTTTTTTGAATTGTTTTTTTATGACTGCCATGGGAGTGGCTGTGGACAAAATCTGCGATGGCCCTATATCCAATTACATTTCTGAAGTCCCTCTCTATCAGAAGAGGTTTTATGCTCTCACCTTTAAACCCAGATGAACATGTATTTTAATCTGAACTGTCTTAGACTATTAAATATAACTTGAAATGGTGACTGACTACTGCTTGAGTTTGTTTTGTGTGAATCTGTAATGACACCAACTCTCATTACAGACCATTATTGACCAATAAGACACTTTACTAAATTTCTATTTCTATCTCTCCACTGGACGAAAGTCATTCCTATGGGATTTCCCATAGAGTGAAATAAGGCAGATTTCTTGACAGATTTCATGTTGACAGACATCAATAGCAGACTCCAAAGTCACTAGGTCTCAACTACCCAGCTTAAGCATATTGAACAACACTTATTGGATTTGTGTTCTAATGGCCTACTCTATGTTACCTAGTGATAGGTTTGGGAATTGTTATCTGGGTTTCGTTCTTCCTGGTACATCATCTAGGACTACCTTCTGACTATGTACAACACTCACACACACATGCTAGATATTCTGCCTGATGGGAGGGCAGGACAGTGATGTCAGGTGTGTGTGGTCATTTGATTGTTGTTGTTGTAATGGCTTAATTACACCTCATTTGGCTCTGTTCTAACCTACCACTCTAGTCTTACACACACGTTGCTGGGGAAATGGCACAAGAAAGACGCAATCCTAGCAACGACAATTGTCAGTAGCACTAATTTTGTAATAATGATGCATGACATGTATTTTCAACACTTTTCAAAAATATGTCACTAATGTATTGGCATTATTACAACTTTGTGTTTCCAATGTATTAATAAGGGCTTTCCCTATTGGCTTCCCTATACCACATAAAACACTTGGCACTCCAGGTGGTGAGTGTACCGGAATTCTTTGGCGGTGAGTGAGTTAAACGCAGATGACGGTTCAAGATACAGCATCAGTAGACAAACATGTTTTGCAGCGCTCACTCAGTCCTGTACATCATGCATGCTCATGGTGTCAACTCAACGTATTGTATGTGTGAAATAGGACAAGCAGATCTCACTCACTAGTAAGATGAGGAAAGTGGTTCTTTTATATTTCCTGTTGTTACTTTTATATTTTTTCATGTTTTTATTATTCATTTTGGTAATTCTTGATTATTATACTTTGTTTAAAATAATCAAAGAGGGGACTGTTGGAATTGTACAATATTCTATGTGCCTCTCGACCTTTCACCTAGTGGTACCATGCCATAACCAGTACACAATGCAGAGACATGAAATCAGATGCTGGGGAATGGGGGGCCTAGGACCTGTAGCCCTCCAAGGCCAAATTCCATTGCAAGTCTATATATTCTAGTAGTAGTGTTACTATACTGGTACACAGTACACAGTGTGTCTTTATTCTTGATGGAAAGTTGGAGGACATTACATATGAATTAGTTTATTTGTGTTTACTTAATGTGGGGATGAAATATGTTCCTCTGACACTAGACACCAAAATCACTACTATAGAGAGTGAAATGTTTGATTCTGTCTTTGAGATTCTTATAGCCCAATTTTGTGCAATAATATCTATTTACTAAAATCTGATCTTTAAGAAAGATATTTTTCTCCCTCTTTACGCAGTCTTGGATATTGCTCTGTTAAAGAGAAACAATGTTTCTTCTGGAACTTTTTCAAGTTTAATTGTGGTATGATTTCTGAGTAGTTTCTTGACTATTAAAGTGATTCTACGAGATAATTTCTATAATCTCAGCCTACAGTTCTCAACGTAGCGCTAATGAGTTGGAAACGGGTCCCTGTTACATGCCCTCAGTGTGGTGCGTATGTGTGTGGATTCCACGTAGACCAATGACATCGACACACTTAACAGTAATGCTGCTTCTAAAGTTGGCGATGATAAACTAGGGAGTCTGTGGCTGAATGAGATAAAACAGTGATTCAATTGATTATATTTGTACAAACTATGCATTGATAATTCAGACACAAAATAAGAGGTTAAATAATACAGAAATAGTTATTGCCATATCCCGTAGCTTCTCTTTAATGATTCATTCATAGATAGTGACAATTCAAATAATTTGAAAATATGTGGCTGCACTGTTACTAATGCTATAAATGCAACACATGCTTATAATGTGCAAACTGAATTATAAACCCATTATAAAAGGAAACCTTAGTGTTAAGTGTCACCAAAAGAAAAGAAAACACAGAGACATTAAATCAATTTGAGATACTCCATCACTCATTTATTTGCAAATATATGTAATAAGTGTCTGTAAGTAAAGACAATGAGACTCCGGTGGCCCTGCATATCAGAGAGAGAGAGGGGAAAGGGAGAGAGGGGAAAGGGAGAGAGGGGGGGACATAACAAGAAGGCATGTGAGGTTATTATTTAAACTTTAACTAGAATACTTATTGGATTTCACTGAAGTATCCTTTGCGGTTACTGATGGAGTTTGACCCTGTGGAATTCCTAAAAAAAGAAAGACAGAAAAAAAGAGAAAGAGAGGGGGAGGGGGAGTGCAACTTTAGTGGTAAGAATAAAATTACTTCCAATCATTTAAAATGACTTATTCCGATTACTTAATAGCGTATGTGTGTGTGTGTGTGTGTGTGTGCGTGCCCCCTCAGAAGGACGCCATGAGAAGCTGAAGGTGGTGCTCCAGGAGGCTCGAGACTCCAACGACCAGAGACTCCGTGTTGAAGTACCAGGGAACCTCCTGACCAAACATGTCGTCCAGAAGCATCATCAGCCCGCCCTGAGGTAAGGCTCTGAGTTACTGCTAGTTCACAGTACTCATTTAAACTGAACAATAGATTGGATGCTAAATACTAGAGAGAAGGAACAGTAACAACATCAGAACTTGTCTGTACCTTCAGGTGCAGCAGGCATCTCTCAGCCTCTGGTTTCATGTTGCTGGCAGGCAGGCAGGAGTGTAGGAGAGAGTACAGACGCTCCACAAAACCACCAGGTTGCTAACAGCAAACATAGGAGGAGAGAGCAGAGAGTCATATGAACTTGTCAACAAAGTCACCCTGTAACAGTCTTCAGTATAAGAACAGTACTCACCACCACCAGGGGCCTCCCCACCATCACCCCAAACAGAACCAGCTCATAGAGGATGTCTATGAGGTTGACATGGCTAATCTAACAAAAGACAAAAACATTTACAACAAAATAGCAATGATATTAAAAAGAAGGACCCAATACAGGCACAGGTAATCAATGTGAGACTACTGAAGTGAATGAACTAACCTGATGTTCTGCCAGCTCCATCTCAATGTCACCCTGTTTGGAGGGATCACTCAGGTACCCAACAAGGTCATCATAGGCACGGATGAACTGTGCCTCGTCCTATACAGAACAAGAGAGACAATGTCAGTAAACGGTTGTTACATTTTCTCTTGATAATTCACTCTGTTGGAGGAAGCCAATGTCTTACCTTGTGATTGGCCTGAACCAGTGCTCCCAGCAGGACCTTCCCAGCCACGTACAGCTGGTTCTTGCTCTGGGTGGAACTGCGCAGGGTCTGGTAAAGGGGGAAAAAAATAGTGAGACACCATCTGACAGAAGACAGAAGAGAGAAAGCACAGAGAAAGGGTGGTTGACTCACTGTGAAGGCCTGGCGTAGGGTGGTGACCCTCAGGGCAATGTCCTCAGTCCTCTTGGTGGTCAAATAGAGGCTATGGGAGAGAATGACGCATGTAAACCGGTGGAGTTACTAAGTGATAATATGGTAAAGGCTTGATAATATGGTAAAGGCTTAAGTGTTAAGTTTGACCTCATAGCAGTTCTGGCCCTGTGGCTCAGGATCAGTGTACTGCTGCTGAGCGGGTGTGGAGAAAGAGTCAGCCCCCGACCACGCAGTGGAGGACAGCTGCCCATCCGGTCCCATACGCAGGACGGTATTCACCACAGAGATGTCTGTCTGCTACTCACAACACACACACATACACACATCTCTTTAGCTAAAATGCATGGAGGTGGCTAGCAAGCTAGCTAGTTCAAGCTAAAGGTAACTCTTAGCAACGCCCTTAGACACTGTCAACGGGTTACTTAGCCACCTAGCAGCTAACAATGCTATCATTGCTTCTAACTGGCAAAATAATCATTGCACACACAATTTGTGAGATATGTGTCTCCTGTAAAATGTAATTAAATGTCACATACCCTCTTCAAAGTCGCTGTCGCTTTCCTCTTCACGATCGCGAACCTTGCAAAAAAGAAAACACGAACAACCCGTCGTAGAGACGGCAGACCGCAGTCCACGCACTCGCGCAGCCAATCCTGAATATCACCGAGGCATTTTTCAGTCCGTTTTGCTCAGAAAATCAGCAGGTTTGTGTCGATGTGAACATCAACTGAAGTCTGTTGTTATCTGGAGCGGACTGAACATTCCATAGAATGTTGCTAATGTTCTATATTGAAAGGTTGCATAGCAACACACCGTTTTGAAAATAATGAGTAATAATGATGCATGACATGTATCATCAACACTTTTCAAAAATGCGTTACCATGTGACCTCTAGAAATAGAACATGAGCAGCCTTCTATGTTTGATCCAGCGCTACGCAGCAACACACCTCTGATGATGTTGACATTGACGAGACCCAGCTAGTCTTCTGAGCGCTAGCATTACTACGCCACTAGCATTAGCAACGAAAGGTACTGAGAAACGCAGGTTTGGCTGCGGGAGTGCATGGATAGCGGACTGCCATTTCTACGACAGGTTGTTGTTCCTGTTTTCTTTTTGAGAGTACATCGACTTCGAAGCAGGTATGTCACGTTTAATTACATTTTACAGTAGACACGTGGTAAACAAATGCATCTGTGTAATGGCATGACTGTTAGTCCGTCAGTAGCAACGGTGGTAGCATTGTTAGCCTTAGCTTGAACTAGCTCGCTTGCTCGTCACCAACATGCATGTTCGACTTGTGCCGTGTTGTTTTAGCAACACGTATCGAGTGGTTGTCTAACTATCGTTCAGATATGGTCCAACTATCGTCACATACCCTCTCCGAAGTCGCTGCCGTCGCTTCCCTCTTCACGATCGCGGACCCAGCAAAAAAGAAAACACGGAAGTAAAAACGGCAGGCCGCAGTCAAAACCTGAAAAACACTGAGGCATTTTTCAGCCCGTTTTGCTCCGAAAATCAGCTGGTTTGTGTCGATGTAAACATCAACTCAAGTTTGTTGTTATCTGGAGCGGATTGAACATTCCATAGAATGTTGCTAATGTTCTATATTGAAAGGTTGCATAGCAACACACAGTTTTGAAAATAATTCATAATAATCATAGATGACATGCATCATAAAGACTTTTCAAAAATGCGTTACCATGTGACCTCTAGAAATAGAACATGAGCAGCATTCTATGGAATGGTTGATCCAGCGCTACACAGCAACACACTTCTGTTGATGTTTACATTGAGGAGAACCCGCTGGTTTTCTGAGAGCTAGCATAACTAAGCCATGAGCATTAGCAACGAAAGGTACTGAGAAATGCCTCGGTGGTAGGTATGTCACGTTTAATTACATTTTACAGTAGACACATAGTAAACAAATGCATCTGTGTAATGGCATGACTGTTAGTCCGTCAGTAGCAACGGTGGTAGCATTGTTAGCTTTAGCTTTAACTAAGACTGTGAGGTGGAGGAGGCCAGACGAGACCAGCTATTCCACTTAGACACAGTCCGTCTGGCGTAAGGACAGACACACTGATCTCTGATGAGGAGGATTTCTCATTGTACAATGTATGCTCCCTCCTCTGTCTCCCCTCAGCTCCAGCAAAGCCCTCCTCCTGCAGCTCCTGTACCTGGTCCCTGTGAGAGGTGAGAGGGGGGCGGTGAGGCGTGCTGTGTCCCTCTGCAGTGCCCTGGGTGGAGAGCTGGACCTCAGTGAGACCACAAACCAAAGTTATACATAGTTAGTATATAGCTGGTATATGATTCCAATTCTCAGAATGAGCCATGAATCAGGAAATTTGGTGTTTCACATATAAGCATTAGCAATGTTTTTTTGAATTGTTTTTTTATGACTGCCATGGGAGTGGCTGTGGACAAAATCTGCGATGGCCCTATATCCAATTACATTTCTGAAGTCCCTCTCTATCAGAAGAGGTTTTATGCTCTCACCTTTAAACCCAGATGAACATGTATTTTAATCTGAACTGTCTTAGACTATTAAATATAACTTGAAATGGTGACTGACTACTGCTTGAGTTTGTTTTGTGTGAATCTGTAATGACACCAACTCTCATTACAGACCATTATTGACCAATAAGACACTTTACTAAATTTCTATTTCTATCTCTCCACTGGACGAAAGTCATTCCTATGGGATTTCCCATAGAGTGAAATAAGGCAGATTTCTTGACAGATTTCATGTTGACAGACATCAATAGCAGACTCCAAAGTCACTAGGTCTCAACTACCCAGCTTAAGCATATTGAACAACACTTATTGGATTTGTGTTCTAATGGCCTACTCTATGTTACCTAGTGATAGGTTTGGGAATTGTTATCTGGGTTTCGTTCTTCCTGGTACATCATCTAGGACTACCTTCTGACTATGTACAACACTCACACACACATGCTAGATATTCTGCCTGATGGGAGGGCAGGACAGTGATGTCAGGTGTGTGTGGTCATTTGATTGTTGTTGTTGTAATGGCTTAATTACACCTCATTTGGCTCTGTTCTAACCTACCACTCTAGTCTTACACACACGTTGCTGGGGAAATGGCACAAGAAAGACGCAATCCTAGCAACGACAATTGTCAGTAGCACTAATTTTGTAATAATGATGCATGACATGTATTTTCAACACTTTTCAAAAATATGTCACTAATGTATTGGCATTATTACAACTTTGTGTTTCCAATGTATTAATAAGGGCTTTCCCTATTGGCTTCCCTATACCACATAAAACACTTGGCACTCCAGGTGGTGAGTGTACCGGAATTCTTTGGCGGTGAGTGAGTTAAACGCAGATGACGGTTCAAGATACAGCATCAGTAGACAAACATGTTTTGCAGCGCTCACTCAGTCCTGTACATCATGCATGCTCATGGTGTCAACTCAACGTATTGTATGTGTGAAATAGGACAAGCAGATCTCACTCACTAGTAAGATGAGGAAAGTGGTTCTTTTATATTTCCTGTTGTTACTTTTATATTTTTTCATGTTTTTATTATTCATTTTGGTAATTCTTGATTATTATACTTTGTTTAAAATAATCAAAGAGGGGACTGTTGGAATTGTACAATATTCTATGTGCCTCTCGACCTTTCACCTAGTGGTACCATGCCATAACCAGTACACAATGCAGAGACATGAAATCAGATGCTGGGGAATGGGGGGCCTAGGACCTGTAGCCCTCCAAGGCCAAATTCCATTGCAAGTCTATATATTCTAGTAGTAGTGTTACTATACTGGTACACAGTACACAGTGTGTCTTTATTCTTGATGGAAAGTTGGAGGACATTACATATGAATTAGTTTATTTGTGTTTACTTAATGTGGGGATGAAATATGTTCCTCTGACACTAGACACCAAAATCACTACTATAGAGAGTGAAATGTTTGATTCTGTCTTTGAGATTCTTATAGCCCAATTTTGTGCAATAATATCTATTTACTAAAATCTGATCTTTAAGAAAGATATTTTTCTCCCTCTTTACGCAGTCTTGGATATTGCTCTGTTAAAGAGAAACAATGTTTCTTCTGGAACTTTTTCAAGTTTAATTGTGGTATGATTTCTGAGTAGTTTCTTGACTATTAAAGTGATTCTACAAGATAATTTCTATAATCTCAGCCTACAGTTCTCAACGTAGCGCTAATGAGTTGGAAACGGGTCCCTGTTACATGCCCTCAGTGTGGTGCGTATGTGTGTGGATTCCACGTAGACCAATGACATCGACACACTTAACAGTAATGCTGCTTCTAAAGTTGGCGATGATAAACTAGGGAGTCTGTGGCTGAATGAGATAAAACAGTGATTCAATTGATTATATTTGTACAAACTATGCATTGATAATTCAGACACAAAATAAGAGGTTAAATAATACAGAAATAGTTATTGCCATATCCCGTAGCTTCTCTTTAATGATTCATTCATAGATAGTGACAATTCAAATAATTTGAAAATATGTGGCTGCACTGTTACTAATGCTATAAATGCAACACATGCTTATAATGTGCAAACTGAATTATAAACCCATTATAAAAGGAAACCTTAGTGTTAAGTGTCACCAAAAGAAAAGAAAACACAGAGACATTAAATCAATTTGAGATACTCCATCACTCATTTATTTGCAAATATATGTAATAAGTGTCTGTAAGTAAAGACAATGAGACTCCGGTGGCCCTGCATATCAGAGAGAGAGAGGGGAAAGGGAGAGAGGGGAAAGGGAGAGAGGGGGGGACATAACAAGAAGGCATGTGAGGTTATTATTTAAACTTTAACTAGAATACTTATTGGATTTCACTGAAGTATCCTTTGCGGTTACTGATGGAGTTTGACCCTGTGGAATTCCTAAAAAAAGAAAGACAGAAAAAAAGAGAAAGAGAGGGGGAGGGGGAGTGCAACTTTAGTGGTAAGAATAAAATTACTTCCAATCATTTAAAATGACTTATTCCGATTACTTAATAGCGTATGTGTGTGTGTGTGTGTGTGTGTGTGTGCGTGCCCCCTCAGAAGGACGCCATGAGAAGCTGAAGGTGGTGCTCCAGGAGGCTCGAGACTCCAACGACCAGAGACTCCGTGTTGAAGTACCAGGGAACCTCCTGACCAAACATGTCGTCCAGAAGCATCATCAGCCCGCCCTGAGGTAAGGCTCTGAGTTACTGCTAGTTCACAGTACTCATTTAAACTGAACAATAGATTGGATGCTAAATACTAGAGAGAAGGAACAGTAACAACATCAGAACTTGTCTGTACCTTCAGGTGCAGCAGGCATCTCTCAGCCTCTGGTTTCATGTTGCTGGCAGGCAGGCAGGAGTGTAGGAGAGAGTACAGACGCTCCACAAAACCACCAGGTTGCTAACAGCAAACATAGGAGGAGAGAGCAGAGAGTCATATGAACTTGTCAACAAAGTCACCCTGTAACAGTCTTCAGTATAAGAACAGTACTCACCACCACCAGGGGCCTCCCCACCATCACCCCAAACAGAACCAGCTCATAGAGGATGTCTATGAGGTTGACATGGCTAATCTAACAAAAGACAAAAACATTTACAACAAAATAGCAATGATATTAAAAAGAAGGACCCAATACAGGCACAGGTAATCAATGTGAGACTACTGAAGTGAATGAACTAACCTGATGTTCTGCCAGCTCCATCTCAATGTCACCCTGTTTGGAGGGATCACTCAGGTACCCAACAAGGTCATCATAGGCACGGATGAACTGTGCCTCGTCCTATACAGAACAAGAGAGACAATGTCAGTAAACGGTTGTTACATTTTCTCTTGATAATTCACTCTGTTGGAGGAAGCCAATGTCTTACCTTGTGATTGGCCTGAACCAGTGCTCCCAGCAGGACCTTCCCAGCCACGTACAGCTGGTTCTTGCTCTGGGTGGAACTGCGCAGGGTCTGGTAAAGGGGGAAAAAAATAGTGAGACACCATCTGACAGAAGACAGAAGAGAGAAAGCACAGAGAAAGGGTGGTTGACTCACTGTGAAGGCCTGGCGTAGGGTGGTGACCCTCAGGGCAATGTCCTCAGTCCTCTTGGTGGTCAAATAGAGGCTATGGGAGAGAATGACGCATGTAAACCGGTGGAGTTACTAAGTGATAATATGGTAAAGGCTTGATAATATGGTAAAGGCTTAAGTGTTAAGTTTGACCTCATAGCAGTTCTGGCCCTGTGGCTCAGGATCAGTGTACTGCTGCTGAGCGGGTGTGGAGAAAGAGTCAGCCCCCGACCACGCAGTGGAGGACAGCTGCCCATCCGGTCCCATACGCAGGACGGTATTCACCACAGAGATGTCTGTCTGCTACTCACAACACACACACATCTCTTTAGCTAAAATGCATGGAGGTGGCTAGCAAGCTAGCTAGTTCAAGCTAAAGGTAACTCTTAGCAACGCCCTTAGACACTGTCAACGGGTTACTTAGCCACCTAGCAGCTAACAATGCTATCATTGCTTCTAACTGGCAAAATAATCATTGCACACACAATTTGTGAGATATGTGTCTCCTGTAAAATGTAATTAAATGTCACATACCCTCTTCAAAGTCGCTGTCGCTTTCCTCTTCACGATCGCGAACCTTGCAAAAAAGAAAACACGAACAACCCGTCGTAGAGACGGCAGACCGCAGTCCACGCACTCGCGCAGCCAATCCTGAATATCACCGAGGCATTTTTCAGTCCGTTTTGCTCAGAAAATCAGCAGGTTTGTGTCGATGTGAACATCAACTGAAGTCTGTTGTTATCTGGAGCGGACTGAACATTCCATAGAATGTTGCTAATGTTCTATATTGAAAGGTTGCATAGCAACACACCGTTTTGAAAATAATGAGTAATAATGATGCATGACATGTATCATGAACACTTTTCAAAAATGCGTTACCATGTGACCTCTAGAAATAGAACATGAGCAGCCTTCTATGTTTGATCCAGCGCTACGCAGCAACACACCTCTGATGATGTTGACATTGACGAGACCCAGCTAGTCTTCTGAGCGCTAGCATTACTACGCCACTAGCATTAGCAACGAAAGGTACTGAGAAACGCAGGTTTGGCTGCGGGAGTGCATGGATAGCGGACTGCCATTTCTACGACAGGTTGTTGTTCCTGTTTTCTTTTTGAGAGTACAGCGACTTCGAAGCAGGTATGTCACGTTTAATTACATTTTACAGTAGACACGTGGTAAACAAATGCATCTGTGTAATGGCATGACTGTTAGTCCGTCAGTAGCAACGGTGGTAGCATTGTTAGCCTTAGCTTGAACTAGCTCGCTTGCTCGTCACCAACATGCATGTCGACTTGTGCCGTGTTGTTTTAGCAACACGTATCGAGTGGTTGTCTAACTATCGTTCAGATATGGTCCAACTATCGTCACATACCCTCTCCGAAGTCGCTGCCGTCGCTTCCCTCTTCACGATCGCGGACCCAGCAAAAAAGAAAACACGGAAGTAAAAACGGCAGGCCGCAGTCAAAACCTGAAAAACACTGAGGCATTTTTCAGCCCGTTTTGCTCCGAAAATCAGCTGGTTTGTGTCGATGTAAACATCAACTCAAGTTTGTTGTTATCTGGAGCGGATTGAACATTCCATAGAATGTTGCTAATGTTCTATATTGAAAGGTTGCATAGCAACACACAGTTTTGAAAATAATTCATAATAATCATAGATGACATGCATCATAAAGACTTTTCAAAAATGCGTTACCATGTGACCTCTAGAAATAGAACATGAGCAGCATTCTATGGAATGGTTGATCCAGCGCTACACAGCAACACACTTCTGTTGATGTTTACATTGAGGAGAACCCGCTGGTTTTCTGAGAGCTAGCATAACTAAGCCATGAGCATTAGCAACGAAAGGTACTGAGAAATGCCTCGGTGGTAGGTATGTCACGTTTAATTACATTTTACAGTAGACACATAGTAAACAAATGCATCTGTGTAATGGCATGACTGTTAGTCCGTCAGTAGCAACGGTGGTAGCATTGTTAGCTTTAGCTTTAACTAAGACTGTGAGGTGGAGGAGGCCAGACGAGACCAGCTATTCCACTTAGACACAGTCCGTCTGGCGTAAGGACAGACACACTGATCTCTGATGAGGAGGATTTCTCATTGTACAATGTATGCTCCCTCCTCTGTCTCCCCTCAGCTCCAGCAAAGCCCTCCTCCTGCAGCTCCTGTACCTGGTCCCTGTGAGAGGTGAGAGGGGGGCGGTGAGGCGTGCTGTGTCCCTCTGCAGTGCCCTGGGTGGAGAGCTGGACCTCAGTGAGACCACAAACCAAAGTTATACATAGTTAGTATATAGCTGGTATATGATTCCAATTCTCAGAATGAGCCATGAATCAGGAAATTTGGTGTTTCACATATAAGCATTAGCAATGTTTTTTTGAATTGTTTTTTTATGACTGCCATGGGAGTGGCTGTGGACAAAATCTGCGATGGCCCTATATCCAATTACATTTCTGAAGTCCCTCTCTATCAGAAGAGGTTTTATGCTCTCACCTTTAAACCCAGATGAACATGTATTTTAATCTGAACTGTCTTAGACTATTAAATATAACTTGAAATGGTGACTGACTACTGCTTGAGTTTGTTTTGTGTGAATCTGTAATGACACCAACTCTCATTACAGACCATTATTGACCAATAAGACACTTTACTAAATTTCTATTTCTATCTCTCCACTGGACGAAAGTCATTCCTATGGGATTTCCCATAGAGTGAAATAAGGCAGATTTCTTGACAGATTTCATGTTGACAGACATCAATAGCAGACTCCAAAGTCACTAGGTCTCAACTACCCAGCTTAACCATATTGAACAACACTTATTGGATTTGTGTTCTAATGGCCTACTCTATGTTACCTAGTGATAGGTTTGGGAATTGTTATCTGGGTTTCGTTCTTCCTGGTACATCATCTAGGACTACCTTCTGACTATGTACAACACTCACACACACATGCTAGATATTCTGCCTGATGGGAGGGCAGGACAGTGATGTCAGGTGTGTGTGGTCATTTGATTGTTGTTGTTGTAATGGCTTAATTACACCTCATTTGGCTCTGTTCTAACCTACCACTCTAGTCTTACACACACGTTGCTGGGGAAATGGCACAAGAAAGACGCAATCCTAGCAACGACAATTGTCAGTAGCACTAATTTTGTAATAATGATGCATGACATGTATTTTCAACACTTTTCAAAAATATGTCACTAATGTATTGGCATTATTACAACTTTGTGTTTCCAATGTATTAATAAGGGCTTTCCCTATTGGCTTCCCTATACCACATAAAACACTTGGCACTCCAGGTGGTGAGTGTACCGGAATTCTTTGGCGGTGAGTGAGTTAAACGCAGATGACGGTTCAAGATACAGCATCAGTAGACAAACATGTTTTGCAGCGCTCACTCAGTCCTGTACATCATGCATGCTCATGGTGTCAACTCAACGTATTGTATGTGTGAAATAGGACAAGCAGATCTCACTCACTAGTAAGATGAGGAAAGTGGTTCTTTTATATTTCCTGTTGTTACTTTTATATTTTTTCATGTTTTTATTATTCATTTTGGTAATTCTTGATTATTATACTTTGTTTAAAATAATCAAAGAGGGGACTGTTGGAATTGTACAATATTCTATGTGCCTCTCGACCTTTCACCTAGTGGTACCATGCCATAACCAGTACACAATGCAGAGACATGAAATCAGATGCTGGGGAATGGGGGGCCTAGGACCTGTAGCCCTCCAAGGCCAAATTCCATTGCAAGTCTATATATTCTAGTAGTAGTGTTACTATACTGGTACACAGTACACAGTGTGTCTTTATTCTTGATGGAAAGTTGGAGGACATTACATATGAATTAGTTTATTTGTGTTTACTTAATGTGGGGATGAAATATGTTCCTCTGACACTAGACACCAAAATCACTACTATAGAGAGTGAAATGTTTGATTCTGTCTTTGAGATTCTTATAGCCCAATTTTGTGCAATAATATCTATTTACTAAAATCTGATCTTTAAGAAAGATATTTTTCTCCCTCTTTACGCAGTCTTGGATATTGCTCTGTTAAAGAGAAACAATGTTTCTTCTGGAACTTTTTCAAGTTTAATTGTGGTATGATTTCTGAGTAGTTTCTTGACTATTAAAGTGATTCTACGAGATAATTTCTATAATCTCAGCCTACAGTTCTCAACGTAGCGCTAATGAGTTGGAAACGGGTCCCTGTTACATGCCCTCAGTGTGGTGCGTATGTGTGTGGATTCCACGTAGACCAATGACATCGACACACTTAACAGTAATGCTGCTTCTAAAGTTGGCGATGATAAACTAGGGAGTCTGTGGCTGAATGAGATAAAACAGTGATTCAATTGATTATATTTGTACAAACTATGCATTGATAATTCAGACACAAAATAAGAGGTTAAATAATACAGAAATAGTTATTGCCATATCCCGTAGCTTCTCTTTAATGATTCATTCATAGATAGTGACAATTCAAATAATTTGAAAATATGTGGCTGCACTGTTACTAATGCTATAAATGCAACACATGCTTATAATGTGCAAACTGAATTATAAACCCATTATAAAAGGAAACCTTAGTGTTAAGTGTCACCAAAAGAAAAGAAAACACAGAGACATTAAATCAATTTGAGATACTCCATCACTCATTTATTTGCAAATATATGTAATAAGTGTCTGTAAGTAAAGACAATGAGACTCCGGTGGCCCTGCATATCAGAGAGAGAGAGGGGAAAGGGAGAGAGGGGAAAGGGAGAGAGGGGGGGACATAACAAGAAGGCATGTGAGGTTATTATTTAAACTTTAACTAGAATACTTATTGGATTTCACTGAAGTATCCTTTGCGGTTACTGATGGAGTTTGACCCTGTGGAATTCCTAAAAAAAGAAAGACAGAAAAAAAGAGAAAGAGAGGGGGAGGGGGAGTGCAACTTTAGTGGTAAGAATAAAATTACTTCCAATCATTTAAAATGACTTATTCCGATTACTTAATAGCGTATGTGTGTGTGTGTGTGTGTGCGTGCCCCCTCAGAAGGACGCCATGAGAAGCTGAAGGTGGTGCTCCAGGAGGCTCGAGACTCCAACGACCAGAGACTCCGTGTTGAAGTACCAGGGAACCTCCTGACCAAACATGTCGTCCAGAAGCATCATCAGCCCGCCCTGAGGTAAGGCTCTGAGTTACTGCTAGTTCACAGTACTCATTTAAACTGAACAATAGATTGGATGCTAAATACTAGAGAGAAGGAACAGTAACAACATCAGAACTTGTCTGTACCTTCAGGTGCAGCAGGCATCTCTCAGCCTCTGGTTTCATGTTGCTGGCAGGCAGGCAGGAGTGTAGGAGAGAGTACAGACGCTCCACAAAACCACCAGGTTGCTAACAGCAAACATAGGAGGAGAGAGCAGAGAGTCATATGAACTTGTCAACAAAGTCACCCTGTAACAGTCTTCAGTATAAGAACAGTACTCACCACCACCAGGGGCCTCCCCACCATCACCCCAAACAGAACCAGCTCATAGAGGATGTCTATGAGGTTGACATGGCTAATCTAACAAAAGACAAAAACATTTACAACAAAATAGCAATGATATTAAAAAGAAGGACCCAATACAGGCACAGGTAATCAATGTGAGACTACTGAAGTGAATGAACTAACCTGATGTTCTGCCAGCTCCATCTCAATGTCACCCTGTTTGGAGGGATCACTCAGGTACCCAACAAGGTCATCATAGGCACGGATGAACTGTGCCTCGTCCTATACAGAACAAGAGAGACAATGTCAGTAAACGGTTGTTACATTTTCTCTTGATAATTCACTCTGTTGGAGGAAGCCAATGTCTTACCTTGTGATTGGCCTGAACCAGTGCTCCCAGCAGGACCTTCCCAGCCACGTACAGCTGGTTCTTGCTCTGGGTGGAACTGCGCAGGGTCTGGTAAAGGGGGAAAAAAATAGTGAGACACCATCTGACAGAAGACAGAAGAGAGAAAGCACAGAGAAAGGGTGGTTGACTCACTGTGAAGGCCTGGCGTAGGGTGGTGACCCTCAGGGCAATGTCCTCAGTCCTCTTGGTGGTCAAATAGAGGCTATGGGAGAGAATGACGCATGTAAACCGGTGGAGTTACTAAGTGATAATATGGTAAAGGCTTGATAATATGGTAAAGGCTTAAGTGTTAAGTTTGACCTCATAGCAGTTCTGGCCCTGTGGCTCAGGATCAGTGTACTGCTGCTGAGCGGGTGTGGAGAAAGAGTCAGCCCCCGACCACGCAGTGGAGGACAGCTGCCCATCCGGTCCCATACGCAGGACGGTATTCACCACAGAGATGTCTGTCTGCTACTCACAACACACACACATCTCTTTAGCTAAAATGCATGGAGGTGGCTAGCAAGCTAGCTAGTTCAAGCTAAAGGTAACTCTTAGCAACGCCCTTAGACACTGTCAACGGGTTACTTAGCCACCTAGCAGCTAACAATGCTATCATTGCTTCTAACTGGCAAAATAATCATTGCACACACAATTTGTGAGATATGTGTCTCCTGTAAAATGTAATTAAATGTCACATACCCTCTTCAAAGTCGCTGTCGCTTTCCTCTTCACGATCGCGAACCTTGCAAAAAAGAAAACACGAACAACCCGTCGTAGAGACGGCAGACCGCAGTCCACGCACTCGCGCAGCCAATCCTGAATATCACCGAGGCATTTTTCAGTCCGTTTTGCTCAGAAAATCAGCAGGTTTGTGTCGATGTGAACATCAACTGAAGTCTGTTGTTATCTGGAGCGGACTGAACATTCCATAGAATGTTGCTAATGTTCTATATTGAAAGGTTGCATAGCAACACACCGTTTTGAAAATAATGAGTAATAATGATGCATGACATGTATCATGAACACTTTTCAAAAATGCGTTACCATGTGACCTCTAGAAATAGAACATGAGCAGCCTTCTATGTTTGATCCAGCGCTACGCAGCAACACACCTCTGATGATGTTGACATTGACGAGACCCAGCTAGTCTTCTGAGCGCTAGCATTACTACGCCACTAGCATTAGCAACGAAAGGTACTGAGAAACGCAGGTTTGGCTGCGGGAGTGCATGGATAGCGGACTGCCATTTCTACGACAGGTTGTTGTTCCTGTTTTCTTTTTGAGAGTACAGCGACTTCGAAGCAGGTATGTCACGTTTAATTACATTTTACAGTAGACACGTGGTAAACAAATGCATCTGTGTAATGGCATGACTGTTAGTCCGTCAGTAGCAACGGTGGTAGCATTGTTAGCCTTAGCTTGAACTAGCTCGCTTGCTCGTCACCAACATGCATGTCGACTTGTGCCGTGTTGTTTTAGCAACACGTATCGAGTGGTTGTCTAACTATCGTTCAGATATGGTCCAACTATCGTCACATACCCTCTCCGAAGTCGCTGCCGTCGCTTCCCTCTTCACGATCGCGGACCCAGCAAAAAAGAAAACACGGAAGTAAAAACGGCAGGCCGCAGTCAAAACCTGAAAAACACTGAGGCATTTTTCAGCCCGTTTTGCTCCGAAAATCAGCTGGTTTGTGTCGATGTAAACATCAACTCAAGTTTGTTGTTATCTGGAGCGGATTGAACATTCCATAGAATGTTGCTAATGTTCTATATTGAAAGGTTGCATAGCAACACACAGTTTTGAAAATAATTCATAATAATCATAGATGACATGCATCATAAAGACTTTTCAAAAATGCGTTACCATGTGACCTCTAGAAATAGAACATGAGCAGCATTCTATGGAATGGTTGATCCAGCGCTACACAGCAACACACTTCTGTTGATGTTTACATTGAGGAGAACCCGCTGGTTTTCTGAGAGCTAGCATAACTAAGCCATGAGCATTAGCAACGAAAGGTACTGAGAAATGCCTCGGTGGTAGGTATGTCACGTTTAATTACATTTTACAGTAGACACATAGTAAACAAATGCATCTGTGTAATGGCATGACTGTTAGTCCGTCAGTAGCAACGGTGGTAGCATTGTTAGCTTTAGCTTTAACTAAGACTGTGAGGTGGAGGAGGCCAGACGAGACCAGCTATTCCACTTAGACACAGTCCGTCTGGCGTAAGGACAGACACACTGATCTCTGATGAGGAGGATTTCTCATTGTACAATGTATGCTCCCTCCTCTGTCTCCCCTCAGCTCCAGCAAAGCCCTCCTCCTGCAGCTCCTGTACCTGGTCCCTGTGAGAGGTGAGAGGGGGGCGGTGAGGCGTGCTGTGTCCCTCTGCAGTGCCCTGGGTGGAGAGCTGGACCTCAGTGAGACCACAAACCAAAGTTATACATAGTTAGTATATAGCTGGTATATGATTCCAATTCTCAGAATGAGCCATGAATCAGGAAATTTGGTGTTTCACATATAAGCATTAGCAATGTTTTTTTGAATTGTTTTTTTATGACTGCCATGGGAGTGGCTGTGGACAAAATCTGCGATGGCCCTATATCCAATTACATTTCTGAAGTCCCTCTCTATCAGAAGAGGTTTTATGCTCTCACCTTTAAACCCAGATGAACATGTATTTTAATCTGAACTGTCTTAGACTATTAAATATAACTTGAAATGGTGACTGACTACTGCTTGAGTTTGTTTTGTGTGAATCTGTAATGACACCAACTCTCATTACAGACCATTATTGACCAATAAGACACTTTACTAAATTTCTATTTCTATCTCTCCACTGGACGAAAGTCATTCCTATGGGATTTCCCATAGAGTGAAATAAGGCAGATTTCTTGACAGATTTCATGTTGACAGACATCAATAGCAGACTCCAAAGTCACTAGGTCTCAACTACCCAGCTTAACCATATTGAACAACACTTATTGGATTTGTGTTCTAATGGCCTACTCTATGTTACCTAGTGATAGGTTTGGGAATTGTTATCTGGGTTTCGTTCTTCCTGGTACATCATCTAGGACTACCTTCTGACTATGTACAACACTCACACACACATGCTAGATATTCTGCCTG
Organism: Argentina silus; assembly: GCF_951799395.1. Taxonomy (NCBI): domain Eukaryota; kingdom Metazoa; phylum Chordata; class Actinopteri; order Argentiniformes; family Argentinidae; genus Argentina; species Argentina silus. The sequence goes on along the minus strand of NW_028152436.1, from coordinate 36,579 downwards.
ATGGGAGGGCAGGACAGTGATGTCAGGTGTGTGTGGTCATTTGATTGTTGTTGTTGTAATGGCTTAATTACACCTCATTTGGCTCTGTTCTAACCTACCACTCTAGTCTTACACACACGTTGCTGGGGAAATGGCACAAGAAAGACGCAATCCTAGCAACGACAATTGTCAGTAGCACTAATTTTGTAATAATGATGCATGACATGTATTTTCAACACTTTTCAAAAATATGTCACTAATGTATTGGCATTATTACAACTTTGTGTTTCCAATGTATTAATAAGGGCTTTCCCTATTGGCTTCCCTATACCACATAAAACACTTGGCACTCCAGGTGGTGAGTGTACCGGAATTCTTTGGCGGTGAGTGAGTTAAACGCAGATGACGGTTCAAGATACAGCATCAGTAGACAAACATGTTTTGCAGCGCTCACTCAGTCCTGTACATCATGCATGCTCATGGTGTCAACTCAACGTATTGTATGTGTGAAATAGGACAAGCAGATCTCACTCACTAGTAAGATGAGGAAAGTGGTTCTTTTATATTTCCTGTTGTTACTTTTATATTTTTTCATGTTTTTATTATTCATTTTGGTAATTCTTGATTATTATACTTTGTTTAAAATAATCAAAGAGGGGACTGTTGGAATTGTACAATATTCTATGTGCCTCTCGACCTTTCACCTAGTGGTACCATGCCATAACCAGTACACAATGCAGAGACATGAAATCAGATGCTGGGGAATGGGGGGCCTAGGACCTGTAGCCCTCCAAGGCCAAATTCCATTGCAAGTCTATATATTCTAGTAGTAGTGTTACTATACTGGTACACAGTACACAGTGTGTCTTTATTCTTGATGGAAAGTTGGAGGACATTACATATGAATTAGTTTATTTGTGTTTACTTAATGTGGGGATGAAATATGTTCCTCTGACACTAGACACCAAAATCACTACTATAGAGAGTGAAATGTTTGATTCTGTCTTTGAGATTCTTATAGCCCAATTTTGTGCAATAATATCTATTTACTAAAATCTGATCTTTAAGAAAGATATTTTTCTCCCTCTTTACGCAGTCTTGGATATTGCTCTGTTAAAGAGAAACAATGTTTCTTCTGGAACTTTTTCAAGTTTAATTGTGGTATGATTTCTGAGTAGTTTCTTGACTATTAAAGTGATTCTACGAGATAATTTCTATAATCTCAGCCTACAGTTCTCAACGTAGCGCTAATGAGTTGGAAACGGGTCCCTGTTACATGCCCTCAGTGTGGTGCGTATGTGTGTGGATTCCACGTAGACCAATGACATCGACACACTTAACAGTAATGCTGCTTCTAAAGTTGGCGATGATAAACTAGGGAGTCTGTGGCTGAATGAGATAAAACAGTGATTCAATTGATTATATTTGTACAAACTATGCATTGATAATTCAGACACAAAATAAGAGGTTAAATAATACAGAAATAGTTATTGCCATATCCCGTAGCTTCTCTTTAATGATTCATTCATAGATAGTGACAATTCAAATAATTTGAAAATATGTGGCTGCACTGTTACTAATGCTATAAATGCAACACATGCTTATAATGTGCAAACTGAATTATAAACCCATTATAAAAGGAAACCTTAGTGTTAAGTGTCACCAAAAGAAAAGAAAACACAGAGACATTAAATCAATTTGAGATACTCCATCACTCATTTATTTGCAAATATATGTAATAAGTGTCTGTAAGTAAAGACAATGAGACTCCGGTGGCCCTGCATATCAGAGAGAGAGAGGGGAAAGGGAGAGAGGGGAAAGGGAGAGAGGGGGGGACATAACAAGAAGGCATGTGAGGTTATTATTTAAACTTTAACTAGAATACTTATTGGATTTCACTGAAGTATCCTTTGCGGTTACTGATGGAGTTTGACCCTGTGGAATTCCTAAAAAAAGAAAGACAGAAAAAAAGAGAAAGAGAGGGGGAGGGGGAGTGCAACTTTAGTGGTAAGAATAAAATTACTTCCAATCATTTAAAATGACTTATTCCGATTACTTAATAGCGTATGTGTGTGTGTGTGTGTGTGCGTGCCCCCTCAGAAGGACGCCATGAGAAGCTGAAGGTGGTGCTCCAGGAGGCTCGAGACTCCAACGACCAGAGACTCCGTGTTGAAGTACCAGGGAACCTCCTGACCAAACATGTCGTCCAGAAGCATCATCAGCCCGCCCTGAGGTAAGGCTCTGAGTTACTGCTAGTTCACAGTACTCATTTAAACTGAACAATAGATTGGATGCTAAATACTAGAGAGAAGGAACAGTAACAACATCAGAACTTGTCTGTACCTTCAGGTGCAGCAGGCATCTCTCAGCCTCTGGTTTCATGTTGCTGGCAGGCAGGCAGGAGTGTAGGAGAGAGTACAGACGCTCCACAAAACCACCAGGTTGCTAACAGCAAACATAGGAGGAGAGAGCAGAGAGTCATATGAACTTGTCAACAAAGTCACCCTGTAACAGTCTTCAGTATAAGAACAGTACTCACCACCACCAGGGGCCTCCCCACCATCACCCCAAACAGAACCAGCTCATAGAGGATGTCTATGAGGTTGACATGGCTAATCTAACAAAAGACAAAAACATTTACAACAAAATAGCAATGATATTAAAAAGAAGGACCCAATACAGGCACAGGTAATCAATGTGAGACTACTGAAGTGAATGAACTAACCTGATGTTCTGCCAGCTCCATCTCAATGTCACCCTGTTTGGAGGGATCACTCAGGTACCCAACAAGGTCATCATAGGCACGGATGAACTGTGCCTCGTCCTATACAGAACAAGAGAGACAATGTCAGTAAACGGTTGTTACATTTTCTCTTGATAATTCACTCTGTTGGAGGAAGCCAATGTCTTACCTTGTGATTGGCCTGAACCAGTGCTCCCAGCAGGACCTTCCCAGCCACGTACAGCTGGTTCTTGCTCTGGGTGGAACTGCGCAGGGTCTGGTAAAGGGGGAAAAAAATAGTGAGACACCATCTGACAGAAGACAGAAGAGAGAAAGCACAGAGAAAGGGTGGTTGACTCACTGTGAAGGCCTGGCGTAGGGTGGTGACCCTCAGGGCAATGTCCTCAGTCCTCTTGGTGGTCAAATAGAGGCTATGGGAGAGAATGACGCATGTAAACCGGTGGAGTTACTAAGTGATAATATGGTAAAGGCTTGATAATATGGTAAAGGCTTAAGTGTTAAGTTTGACCTCATAGCAGTTCTGGCCCTGTGGCTCAGGATCAGTGTACTGCTGCTGAGCGGGTGTGGAGAAAGAGTCAGCCCCCGACCACGCAGTGGAGGACAGCTGCCCATCCGGTCCCATACGCAGGACGGTATTCACCACAGAGATGTCTGTCTGCTACTCACAACACACACACATCTCTTTAGCTAAAATGCATGGAGGTGGCTAGCAAGCTAGCTAGTTCAAGCTAAAGGTAACTCTTAGCAACGCCCTTAGACACTGTCAACGGGTTACTTAGCCACCTAGCAGCTAACAATGCTATCATTGCTTCTAACTGGCAAAATAATCATTGCACACACAATTTGTGAGATATGTGTCTCCTGTAAAATGTAATTAAATGTCACATACCCTCTTCAAAGTCGCTGTCGCTTTCCTCTTCACGATCGCGAACCTTGCAAAAAAGAAAACACGAACAACCCGTCGTAGAGACGGCAGACCGCAGTCCACGCACTCGCGCAGCCAATCCTGAATATCACCGAGGCATTTTTCAGTCCGTTTTGCTCAGAAAATCAGCAGGTTTGTGTCGATGTGAACATCAACTGAAGTCTGTTGTTATCTGGAGCGGACTGAACATTCCATAGAATGTTGCTAATGTTCTATATTGAAAGGTTGCATAGCAACACACCGTTTTGAAAATAATGAGTAATAATGATGCATGACATGTATCATGAACACTTTTCAAAAATGCGTTACCATGTGACCTCTAGAAATAGAACATGAGCAGCCTTCTATGTTTGATCCAGCGCTACGCAGCAACACACCTCTGATGATGTTGACATTGACGAGACCCAGCTAGTCTTCTGAGCGCTAGCATTACTACGCCACTAGCATTAGCAACGAAAGGTACTGAGAAACGCAGGTTTGGCTGCGGGAGTGCATGGATAGCGGACTGCCATTTCTACGACAGGTTGTTGTTCCTGTTTTCTTTTTGAGAGTACAGCGACTTCGAAGCAGGTATGTCACGTTTAATTACATTTTACAGTAGACACGTGGTAAACAAATGCATCTGTGTAATGGCATGACTGTTAGTCCGTCAGTAGCAACGGTGGTAGCATTGTTAGCCTTAGCTTGAACTAGCTCGCTTGCTCGTCACCAACATGCATGTCGACTTGTGCCGTGTTGTTTTAGCAACACGTATCGAGTGGTTGTCTAACTATCGTTCAGATATGGTCCAACTATCGTCACATACCCTCTCCGAAGTCGCTGCCGTCGCTTCCCTCTTCACGATCGCGGACCCAGCAAAAAAGAAAACACGGAAGTAAAAACGGCAGGCCGCAGTCAAAACCTGAAAAACACTGAGGCATTTTTCAGCCCGTTTTGCTCCGAAAATCAGCTGGTTTGTGTCGATGTAAACATCAACTCAAGTTTGTTGTTATCTGGAGCGGATTGAACATTCCATAGAATGTTGCTAATGTTCTATATTGAAAGGTTGCATAGCAACACACAGTTTTGAAAATAATTCATAATAATCATAGATGACATGCATCATAAAGACTTTTCAAAAATGCGTTACCATGTGACCTCTAGAAATAGAACATGAGCAGCATTCTATGGAATGGTTGATCCAGCGCTACACAGCAACACACTTCTGTTGATGTTTACATTGAGGAGAACCCGCTGGTTTTCTGAGAGCTAGCATAACTAAGCCATGAGCATTAGCAACGAAAGGTACTGAGAAATGCCTCGGTGGTAGGTATGTCACGTTTAATTACATTTTACAGTAGACACATAGTAAACAAATGCATCTGTGTAATGGCATGACTGTTAGTCCGTCAGTAGCAACGGTGGTAGCATTGTTAGCTTTAGCTTTAACTAAGACTGTGAGGTGGAGGAGGCCAGACGAGACCAGCTATTCCACTTAGACACAGTCCGTCTGGCGTAAGGACAGACACACTGATCTCTGATGAGGAGGATTTCTCATTGTACAATGTATGCTCCCTCCTCTGTCTCCCCTCAGCTCCAGCAAAGCCCTCCTCCTGCAGCTCCTGTACCTGGTCCCTGTGAGAGGTGAGAGGGGGGCGGTGAGGCGTGCTGTGTCCCTCTGCAGTGCCCTGGGTGGAGAGCTGGACCTCAGTGAGACCACAAACCAAAGTTATACATAGTTAGTATATAGCTGGTATATGATTCCAATTCTCAGAATGAGCCATGAATCAGGAAATTTGGTGTTTCACATATAAGCATTAGCAATGTTTTTTTGAATTGTTTTTTTATGACTGCCATGGGAGTGGCTGTGGACAAAATCTGCGATGGCCCTATATCCAATTACATTTCTGAAGTCCCTCTCTATCAGAAGAGGTTTTATGCTCTCACCTTTAAACCCAGATGAACATGTATTTTAATCTGAACTGTCTTAGACTATTAAATATAACTTGAAATGGTGACTGACTACTGCTTGAGTTTGTTTTGTGTGAATCTGTAATGACACCAACTCTCATTACAGACCATTATTGACCAATAAGACACTTTACTAAATTTCTATTTCTATCTCTCCACTGGACGAAAGTCATTCCTATGGGATTTCCCATAGAGTGAAATAAGGCAGATTTCTTGACAGATTTCATGTTGACAGACATCAATAGCAGACTCCAAAGTCACTAGGTCTCAACTACCCAGCTTAAGCATATTGAACAACACTTATTGGATTTGTGTTCTAATGGCCTACTCTATGTTACCTAGTGATAGGTTTGGGAATTGTTATCTGGGTTTCGTTCTTCCTGGTACATCATCTAGGACTACCTTCTGACTATGTACAACACTCACACACACATGCTAGATATTCTGCCTGATGGGAGGGCAGGACAGTGATGTCAGGTGTGTGTGGTCATTTGATTGTTGTTGTTGTAATGGCTTAATTACACCTCATTTGGCTCTGTTCTAACCTACCACTCTAGTCTTACACACACGTTGCTGGGGAAATGGCACAAGAAAGACGCAATCCTAGCAACGACAATTGTCAGTAGCACTAATTTTGTAATAATGATGCATGACATGTATTTTCAACACTTTTCAAAAATATGTCACTAATGTATTGGCATTATTACAACTTTGTGTTTCCAATGTATTAATAAGGGCTTTCCCTATTGGCTTCCCTATACCACATAAAACACTTGGCACTCCAGGTGGTGAGTGTACCGGAATTCTTTGGCGGTGAGTGAGTTAAACGCAGATGACGGTTCAAGATACAGCATCAGTAGACAAACATGTTTTGCAGCGCTCACTCAGTCCTGTACATCATGCATGCTCATGGTGTCAACTCAACGTATTGTATGTGTGAAATAGGACAAGCAGATCTCACTCACTAGTAAGATGAGGAAAGTGGTTCTTTTATATTTCCTGTTGTTACTTTTATATTTTTTCATGTTTTTATTATTCATTTTGGTAATTCTTGATTATTATACTTTGTTTAAAATAATCAAAGAGGGGACTGTTGGAATTGTACAATATTCTATGTGCCTCTCGACCTTTCACCTAGTGGTACCATGCCATAACCAGTACACAATGCAGAGACATGAAATCAGATGCTGGGGAATGGGGGGCCTAGGACCTGTAGCCCTCCAAGGCCAAATTCCATTGCAAGTCTATATATTCTAGTAGTAGTGTTACTATACTGGTACACAGTACACAGTGTGTCTTTATTCTTGATGGAAAGTTGGAGGACATTACATATGAATTAGTTTATTTGTGTTTACTTAATGTGGGGATGAAATATGTTCCTCTGACACTAGACACCAAAATCACTACTATAGAGAGTGAAATGTTTGATTCTGTCTTTGAGATTCTTATAGCCCAATTTTGTGCAATAATATCTATTTACTAAAATCTGATCTTTAAGAAAGATATTTTTCTCCCTCTTTACGCAGTCTTGGATATTGCTCTGTTAAAGAGAAACAATGTTTCTTCTGGAACTTTTTCAAGTTTAATTGTGGTATGATTTCTGAGTAGTTTCTTGACTATTAAAGTGATTCTACGAGATAATTTCTATAATCTCAGCCTACAGTTCTCAACGTAGCGCTAATGAGTTGGAAACGGGTCCCTGTTACATGCCCTCAGTGTGGTGCGTATGTGTGTGGATTCCACGTAGACCAATGACATCGACACACTTAACAGTAATGCTGCTTCTAAAGTTGGCGATGATAAACTAGGGAGTCTGTGGCTGAATGAGATAAAACAGTGATTCAATTGATTATATTTGTACAAACTATGCATTGATAATTCAGACACAAAATAAGAGGTTAAATAATACAGAAATAGTTATTGCCATATCCCGTAGCTTCTCTTTAATGATTCATTCATAGATAGTGACAATTCAAATAATTTGAAAATATGTGGCTGCACTGTTACTAATGCTATAAATGCAACACATGCTTATAATGTGCAAACTGAATTATAAACCCATTATAAAAGGAAACCTTAGTGTTAAGTGTCACCAAAAGAAAAGAAAACACAGAGACATTAAATCAATTTGAGATACTCCATCACTCATTTATTTGCAAATATATGTAATAAGTGTCTGTAAGTAAAGACAATGAGACTCCGGTGGCCCTGCATATCAGAGAGAGAGAGGGGAAAGGGAGAGAGGGGAAAGGGAGAGAGGGGGGGACATAACAAGAAGGCATGTGAGGTTATTATTTAAACTTTAACTAGAATACTTATTGGATTTCACTGAAGTATCCTTTGCGGTTACTGATGGAGTTTGACCCTGTGGAATTCCTAAAAAAAGAAAGACAGAAAAAAAGAGAAAGAGAGGGGGAGGGGGAGTGCAACTTTAGTGGTAAGAATAAAATTACTTCCAATCATTTAAAATGACTTATTCCGATTACTTAATAGCGTATGTGTGTGTGTGTGTGTGTGCGTGCCCCCTCAGAAGGACGCCATGAGAAGCTGAAGGTGGTGCTCCAGGAGGCTCGAGACTCCAACGACCAGAGACTCCGTGTTGAAGTACCAGGGAACCTCCTGACCAAACATGTCGTCCAGAAGCATCATCAGCCCGCCCTGAGGTAAGGCTCTGAGTTACTGCTAGTTCACAGTACTCATTTAAACTGAACAATAGATTGGATGCTAAATACTAGAGAGAAGGAACAGTAACAACATCAGAACTTGTCTGTACCTTCAGGTGCAGCAGGCATCTCTCAGCCTCTGGTTTCATGTTGCTGGCAGGCAGGCAGGAGTGTAGGAGAGAGTACAGACGCTCCACAAAACCACCAGGTTGCTAACAGCAAACATAGGAGGAGAGAGCAGAGAGTCATATGAACTTGTCAACAAAGTCACCCTGTAACAGTCTTCAGTATAAGAACAGTACTCACCACCACCAGGGGCCTCCCCACCATCACCCCAAACAGAACCAGCTCATAGAGGATGTCTATGAGGTTGACATGGCTAATCTAACAAAAGACAAAAACATTTACAACAAAATAGCAATGATATTAAAAAGAAGGACCCAATACAGGCACAGGTAATCAATGTGAGACTACTGAAGTGAATGAACTAACCTGATGTTCTGCCAGCTCCATCTCAATGTCACCCTGTTTGGAGGGATCACTCAGGTACCCAACAAGGTCATCATAGGCACGGATGAACTGTGCCTCGTCCTATACAGAACAAGAGAGACAATGTCAGTAAACGGTTGTTACATTTTCTCTTGATAATTCACTCTGTTGGAGGAAGCCAATGTCTTACCTTGTGATTGGCCTGAACCAGTGCTCCCAGCAGGACCTTCCCAGCCACGTACAGCTGGTTCTTGCTCTGGGTGGAACTGCGCAGGGTCTGGTAAAGGGGGAAAAAAATAGTGAGACACCATCTGACAGAAGACAGAAGAGAGAAAGCACAGAGAAAGGGTGGTTGACTCACTGTGAAGGCCTGGCGTAGGGTGGTGACCCTCAGGGCAATGTCCTCAGTCCTCTTGGTGGTCAAATAGAGGCTATGGGAGAGAATGACGCATGTAAACCGGTGGAGTTACTAAGTGATAATATGGTAAAGGCTTGATAATATGGTAAAGGCTTAAGTGTTAAGTTTGACCTCATAGCAGTTCTGGCCCTGTGGCTCAGGATCAGTGTACTGCTGCTGAGCGGGTGTGGAGAAAGAGTCAGCCCCCGACCACGCAGTGGAGGACAGCTGCCCATCCGGTCCCATACGCAGGACGGTATTCACCACAGAGATGTCTGTCTGCTACTCACAACACACACACATCTCTTTAGCTAAAATGCATGGAGGTGGCTAGCAAGCTAGCTAGTTCAAGCTAAAGGTAACTCTTAGCAACGCCCTTAGACACTGTCAACGGGTTACTTAGCCACCTAGCAGCTAACAATGCTATCATTGCTTCTAACTGGCAAAATAATCATTGCACACACAATTTGTGAGATATGTGTCTCCTGTAAAATGTAATTAAATGTCACATACCCTCTTCAAAGTCGCTGTCGCTTTCCTCTTCACGATCGCGAACCTTGCAAAAAAGAAAACACGAACAACCCGTCGTAGAGACGGCAGACCGCAGTCCACGCACTCGCGCAGCCAATCCTGAATATCACCGAGGCATTTTTCAGTCCGTTTTGCTCAGAAAATCAGCAGGTTTGTGTCGATGTGAACATCAACTGAAGTCTGTTGTTATCTGGAGCGGACTGAACATTCCATAGAATGTTGCTAATGTTCTATATTGAAAGGTTGCATAGCAACACACCGTTTTGAAAATAATGAGTAATAATGATGCATGACATGTATCATGAACACTTTTCAAAAATGCGTTACCATGTGACCTCTAGAAATAGAACATGAGCAGCCTTCTATGTTTGATCCAGCGCTACGCAGCAACACACCTCTGATGATGTTGACATTGACGAGACCCAGCTAGTCTTCTGAGCGCTAGCATTACTACGCCACTAGCATTAGCAACGAAAGGTACTGAGAAACGCAGGTTTGGCTGCGGGAGTGCATGGATAGCGGACTGCCATTTCTACGACAGGTTGTTGTTCCTGTTTTCTTTTTGAGAGTACATCGACTTCGAAGCAGGTATGTCACGTTTAATTACATTTTACAGTAGACACGTGGTAAACAAATGCATCTGTGTAATGGCATGACTGTTAGTCCGTCAGTAGCAACGGTGGTAGCATTGTTAGCTTTAGCTTGAACTAGCTCGCTTGCTCGTCACCAACATGCATGTTCGACTTGTGCCGTGTTGTTTTAGCAACACGTATCGAGTGGTTGTCTAACTATCGTTCAGATATGGTCCAACTATCGTCACATACCCTCTCCGAAGTCGCTGCCGTCGCTTCCCTCTTCACGATCGCGGACCCAGCAAAAAAGAAAACACGGAAGTAAAAACGGCAGGCCGCAGTCAAAACCTGAAAAACACTGAGGCATTTTTCAGCCCGTTTTGCTCCGAAAATCAGCTGGTTTGTGTCGATGTAAACATCAACTCAAGTTTGTTGTTATCTGGAGCGGATTGAACATTCCATAGAATGTTGCTAATGTTCTATATTGAAAGGTTGCATAGCAACACACAGTTTTGAAAATAATTCATAATAATCATAGATGACATGCATCATAAAGACTTTTCAAAAATGCGTTACCATGTGACCTCTAGAAATAGAACATGAGCAGCATTCTATGGAATGGTTGATCCAGCGCTACACAGCAACACACTTCTGTTGATGTTTACATTGAGGAGAACCCGCTGGTTTTCTGAGAGCTAGCATAACTAAGCCATGAGCATTAGCAACGAAAGGTACTGAGAAATGCCTCGGTGGTAGGTATGTCACGTTTAATTACATTTTACAGTAGACACATAGTAAACAAATGCATCTGTGTAATGGCATGACTGTTAGTCCGTCAGTAGCAACGGTGGTAGCATTGTTAGCTTTAGCTTTAACTAAGACTGTGAGGTGGAGGAGGCCAGACGAGACCAGCTATTCCACTTAGACACAGTCCGTCTGGCGTAAGGACAGACACACTGATCTCTGATGAGGAGGATTTCTCATTGTACAATGTATGCTCCCTCCTCTGTCTCCCCTCAGCTCCAGCAAAGCCCTCCTCCTGCAGCTCCTGTACCTGGTCCCTGTGAGAGGTGAGAGGGGGGCGGTGAGGCGTGCTGTGTCCCTCTGCAGTGCCCTGGGTGGAGAGCTGGACCTCAGTGAGACCACAAACCAAAGTTATACATAGTTAGTATATAGCTGGTATATGATTCCAATTCTCAGAATGAGCCATGAATCAGGAAATTTGGTGTTTCACATATAAGCATTAGCAATGTTTTTTTGAATTGTTTTTTTATGACTGCCATGGGAGTGGCTGTGGACAAAATCTGCGATGGCCCTATATCCAATTACATTTCTGAAGTCCCTCTCTATCAGAAGAGGTTTTATGCTCTCACCTTTAAACCCAGATGAACATGTATTTTAATCTGAACTGTCTTAGACTATTAAATATAACTTGAAATGGTGACTGACTACTGCTTGAGTTTGTTTTGTGTGAATCTGTAATGACACCAACTCTCATTACAGACCATTATTGACCAATAAGACACTTTACTAAATTTCTATTTCTATCTCTCCACTGGACGAAAGTCATTCCTATGGGATTTCCCATAGAGTGAAATAAGGCAGATTTCTTGACAGATTTCATGTTGACAGACATCAATAGCAGACTCCAAAGTCACTAGGTCTCAACTACCCAGCTTAAGCATATTGAACAACACTTATTGGATTTGTGTTCTAATGGCCTACTCTATGTTACCTAGTGATAGGTTTGGGAATTGTTATCTGGGTTTCGTTCTTCCTGGTACATCATCTAGGACTACCTTCTGACTATGTACAACACTCACACACACATGCTAGATATTCTGCCTGATGGGAGGGCAGGACAGTGATGTCAGGTGTGTGTGGTCATTTGATTGTTGTTGTTGTAATGGCTTAATTACACCTCATTTGGCTCTGTTCTAACCTACCACTCTAGTCTTACACACACGTTGCTGGGGAAATGGCACAAGAAAGACGCAATCCTAGCAACGACAATTGTCAGTAGCACTAATTTTGTAATAATGATGCATGACATGTATTTTCAACACTTTTCAAAAATATGTCACTAATGTATTGGCATTATTACAACTTTGTGTTTCCAATGTATTAATAAGGGCTTTCCCTATTGGCTTCCCTATACCACATAAAACACTTGGCACTCCAGGTGGTGAGTGTACCGGAATTCTTTGGCGGTGAGTGAGTTAAACGCAGATGACGGTTCAAGATACAGCATCAGTAGACAAACATGTTTTGCAGCGCTCACTCAGTCCTGTACATCATGCATGCTCATGGTGTCAACTCAACGTATTGTATGTGTGAAATAGGACAAGCAGATCTCACTCACTAGTAAGATGAGGAAAGTGGTTCTTTTATATTTCCTGTTGTTACTTTTATATTTTTTCATGTTTTTATTATTCATTTTGGTAATTCTTGATTATTATACTTTGTTTAAAATAATCAAAGAGGGGACTGTTGGAATTGTACAATATTCTATGTGCCTCTCGACCTTTCACCTAGTGGTACCATGCCATAACCAGTACACAATGCAGAGACATGAAATCAGATGCTGGGGAATGGGGGGCCTAGGACCTGTAGCCCTCCAAGGCCAAATTCCATTGCAAGTCTATATATTCTAGTAGTAGTGTTACTATACTGGTACACAGTACACAGTGTGTCTTTATTCTTGATGGAAAGTTGGAGGACATTACATATGAATTAGTTTATTTGTGTTTACTTAATGTGGGGATGAAATATGTTCCTCTGACACTAGACACCAAAATCACTACTATAGAGAGTGAAATGTTTGATTCTGTCTTTGAGATTCTTATAGCCCAATTTTGTGCAATAATATCTATTTACTAAAATCTGATCTTTAAGAAAGATATTTTTCTCCCTCTTTACGCAGTCTTGGATATTGCTCTGTTAAAGAGAAACAATGTTTCTTCTGGAACTTTTTCAAGTTTAATTGTGGTATGATTTCTGAGTAGTTTCTTGACTATTAAAGTGATTCTACGAGATAATTTCTATAATCTCAGCCTACAGTTCTCAACGTAGCGCTAATGAGTTGGAAACGGGTCCCTGTTACATGCCCTCAGTGTGGTGCGTATGTGTGTGGATTCCACGTAGACCAATGACATCGACACACTTAACAGTAATGCTGCTTCTAAAGTTGGCGATGATAAACTAGGGAGTCTGTGGCTGAATGAGATAAAACAGTGATTCAATTGATTATATTTGTACAAACTATGCATTGATAATTCAGACACAAAATAAGAGGTTAAATAATACAGAAATAGTTATTGCCATATCCCGTAGCTTCTCTTTAATGATTCATTCATAGATAGTGACAATTCAAATAATTTGAAAATATGTGGCTGCACTGTTACTAATGCTATAAATGCAACACATGCTTATAATGTGCAAACTGAATTATAAACCCATTATAAAAGGAAACCTTAGTGTTAAGTGTCACCAAAAGAAAAGAAAACACAGAGACATTAAATCAATTTGAGATACTCCATCACTCATTTATTTGCAAATATATGTAATAAGTGTCTGTAAGTAAAGACAATGAGACTCCGGTGGCCCTGCATATCAGAGAGAGAGAGGGGAAAGGGAGAGAGGGGAAAGGGAGAGAGGGGGGGACATAACAAGAAGGCATGTGAGGTTATTATTTAAACTTTAACTAGAATACTTATTGGATTTCACTGAAGTATCCTTTGCGGTTACTGATGGAGTTTGACCCTGTGGAATTCCTAAAAAAAGAAAGACAGAAAAAAAGAGAAAGAGAGGGGGAGGGGGAGTGCAACTTTAGTGGTAAGAATAAAATTACTTCCAATCATTTAAAATGACTTATTCCGATTACTTAATAGCGTATGTGTGTGTGTGTGTGTGTGTGTGCGTGCCCCCTCAGAAGGACGCCATGAGAAGCTGAAGGTGGTGCTCCAGGAGGCTCGAGACTCCAACGACCAGAGACTCCGTGTTGAAGTACCAGGGAACCTCCTGACCAAACATGTCGTCCAGAAGCATCATCAGCCCGCCCTGAGGTAAGGCTCTGAGTTACTGCTAGTTCACAGTACTCATTTAAACTGAACAATAGATTGGATGCTAAATACTAGAGAGAAGGAACAGTAACAACATCAGAACTTGTCTGTACCTTCAGGTGCAGCAGGCATCTCTCAGCCTCTGGTTTCATGTTGCTGGCAGGCAGGCAGGAGTGTAGGAGAGAGTACAGACGCTCCACAAAACCACCAGGTTGCTAACAGCAAACATAGGAGGAGAGAGCAGAGAGTCATATGAACTTGTCAACAAAGTCACCCTGTAACAGTCTTCAGTATAAGAACAGTACTCACCACCACCAGGGGCCTCCCCACCATCACCCCAAACAGAACCAGCTCATAGAGGATGTCTATGAGGTTGACATGGCTAATCTAACAAAAGACAAAAACATTTACAACAAAATAGCAATGATATTAAAAAGAAGGACCCAATACAGGCACAGGTAATCAATGTGAGACTACTGAAGTGAATGAACTAACCTGATGTTCTGCCAGCTCCATCTCAATGTCACCCTGTTTGGAGGGATCACTCAGGTACCCAACAAGGTCATCATAGGCACGGATGAACTGTGCCTCGTCCTATACAGAACAAGAGAGACAATGTCAGTAAACGGTTGTTACATTTTCTCTTGATAATTCACTCTGTTGGAGGAAGCCAATGTCTTACCTTGTGATTGGCCTGAACCAGTGCTCCCAGCAGGACCTTCCCAGCCACGTACAGCTGGTTCTTGCTCTGGGTGGAACTGCGCAGGGTCTGGTAAAGGGGGAAAAAAATAGTGAGACACCATCTGACAGAAGACAGAAGAGAGAAAGCACAGAGAAAGGGTGGTTGACTCACTGTGAAGGCCTGGCGTAGGGTGGTGACCCTCAGGGCAATGTCCTCAGTCCTCTTGGTGGTCAAATAGAGGCTATGGGAGAGAATGACGCATGTAAACCGGTGGAGTTACTAAGTGATAATATGGTAAAGGCTTGATAATATGGTAAAGGCTTAAGTGTTAAGTTTGACCTCATAGCAGTTCTGGCCCTGTGGCTCAGGATCAGTGTACTGCTGCTGAGCGGGTGTGGAGAAAGAGTCAGCCCCCGACCACGCAGTGGAGGACAGCTGCCCATCCGGTCCCATACGCAGGACGGTATTCACCACAGAGATGTCTGTCTGCTACTCACAACACACACACATACACACATCTCTTTAGCTAAAATGCATGGAGGTGGCTAGCAAGCTAGCTAGTTCAAGCTAAAGGTAACTCTTAGCAACGCCCTTAGACACTGTCAACGGGTTACTTAGCCACCTAGCAGCTAACAATGCTATCATTGCTTCTAACTGGCAAAATAATCATTGCACACACAATTTGTGAGATATGTGTCTCCTGTAAAATGTAATTAAATGTCACATACCCTCTTCAAAGTCGCTGTCGCTTTCCTCTTCACGATCGCGAACCTTGCAAAAAAGAAAACACGAACAACCCGTCGTAGAGACGGCAGACCGCAGTCCACGCACTCGCGCAGCCAATCCTGAATATCACCGAGGCATTTTTCAGTCCGTTTTGCTCAGAAAATCAGCAGGTTTGTGTCGATGTGAACATCAACTGAAGTCTGTTGTTATCTGGAGCGGACTGAACATTCCATAGAATGTTGCTAATGTTCTATATTGAAAGGTTGCATAGCAACACACCGTTTTGAAAATAATGAGTAATAATGATGCATGACATGTATCATCAACACTTTTCAAAAATGCGTTACCATGTGACCTCTAGAAATAGAACATGAGCAGCCTTCTATGTTTGATCCAGCGCTACGCAGCAACACACCTCTGATGATGTTGACATTGACGAGACCCAGCTAGTCTTCTGAGCGCTAGCATTACTACGCCACTAGCATTAGCAACGAAAGGTACTGAGAAACGCAGGTTTGGCTGCGGGAGTGCATGGATAGCGGACTGCCATTTCTACGACAGGTTGTTGTTCCTGTTTTCTTTTTGAGAGTACATCGACTTCGAAGCAGGTATGTCACGTTTAATTACATTTTACAGTAGACACGTGGTAAACAAATGCATCTGTGTAATGGCATGACTGTTAGTCCGTCAGTAGCAACGGTGGTAGCATTGTTAGCCTTAGCTTGAACTAGCTCGCTTGCTCGTCACCAACATGCATGTTCGACTTGTGCCGTGTTGTTTTAGCAACACGTATCGAGTGGTTGTCTAACTATCGTTCAGATATGGTCCAACTATCGTCACATACCCTCTCCGAAGTCGCTGCCGTCGCTTCCCTCTTCACGATCGCGGACCCAGCAAAAAAGAAAACACGGAAGTAAAAACGGCAGGCCGCAGTCAAAACCTGAAAAACACTGAGGCATTTTTCAGCCCGTTTTGCTCCGAAAATCAGCTGGTTTGTGTCGATGTAAACATCAACTCAAGTTTGTTGTTATCTGGAGCGGATTGAACATTCCATAGAATGTTGCTAATGTTCTATATTGAAAGGTTGCATAGCAACACACAGTTTTGAAAATAATTCATAATAATCATAGATGACATGCATCATAAAGACTTTTCAAAAATGCGTTACCATGTGACCTCTAGAAATAGAACATGAGCAGCATTCTATGGAATGGTTGATCCAGCGCTACACAGCAACACACTTCTGTTGATGTTTACATTGAGGAGAACCCGCTGGTTTTCTGAGAGCTAGCATAACTAAGCCATGAGCATTAGCAACGAAAGGTACTGAGAAATGCCTCGGTGGTAGGTATGTCACGTTTAATTACATTTTACAGTAGACACATAGTAAACAAATGCATCTGTGTAATGGCATGACTGTTAGTCCGTCAGTAGCAACGGTGGTAGCATTGTTAGCTTTAGCTTTAACTAAGACTGTGAGGTGGAGGAGGCCAGACGAGACCAGCTATTCCACTTAGACACAGTCCGTCTGGCGTAAGGACAGACACACTGATCTCTGATGAGGAGGATTTCTCATTGTACAATGTATGCTCCCTCCTCTGTCTCCCCTCAGCTCCAGCAAAGCCCTCCTCCTGCAGCTCCTGTACCTGGTCCCTGTGAGAGGTGAGAGGGGGGCGGTGAGGCGTGCTGTGTCCCTCTGCAGTGCCCTGGGTGGAGAGCTGGACCTCAGTGAGACCACAAACCAAAGTTATACATAGTTAGTATATAGCTGGTATATGATTCCAATTCTCAGAATGAGCCATGAATCAGGAAATTTGGTGTTTCACATATAAGCATTAGCAATGTTTTTTTGAATTGTTTTTTTATGACTGCCATGGGAGTGGCTGTGGACAAAATCTGCGATGGCCCTATATCCAATTACATTTCTGAAGTCCCTCTCTATCAGAAGAGGTTTTATGCTCTCACCTTTAAACCCAGATGAACATGTATTTTAATCTGAACTGTCTTAGACTATTAAATATAACTTGAAATGGTGACTGACTACTGCTTGAGTTTGTTTTGTGTGAATCTGTAATGACACCAACTCTCATTACAGACCATTATTGACCAATAAGACACTTTACTAAATTTCTATTTCTATCTCTCCACTGGACGAAAGTCATTCCTATGGGATTTCCCATAGAGTGAAATAAGGCAGATTTCTTGACAGATTTCATGTTGACAGACATCAATAGCAGACTCCAAAGTCACTAGGTCTCAACTACCCAGCTTAAGCATATTGAACAACACTTATTGGATTTGTGTTCTAATGGCCTACTCTATGTTACCTAGTGATAGGTTTGGGAATTGTTATCTGGGTTTCGTTCTTCCTGGTACATCATCTAGGACTACCTTCTGACTATGTACAACACTCACACACACATGCTAGATATTCTGCCTGATGGGAGGGCAGGACAGTGATGTCAGGTGTGTGTGGTCATTTGATTGTTGTTGTTGTAATGGCTTAATTACACCTCATTTGGCTCTGTTCTAACCTACCACTCTAGTCTTACACACACGTTGCTGGGGAAATGGCACAAGAAAGACGCAATCCTAGCAACGACAATTGTCAGTAGCACTAATTTTGTAATAATGATGCATGACATGTATTTTCAACACTTTTCAAAAATATGTCACTAATGTATTGGCATTATTACAACTTTGTGTTTCCAATGTATTAATAAGGGCTTTCCCTATTGGCTTCCCTATACCACATAAAACACTTGGCACTCCAGGTGGTGAGTGTACCGGAATTCTTTGGCGGTGAGTGAGTTAAACGCAGATGACGGTTCAAGATACAGCATCAGTAGACAAACATGTTTTGCAGCGCTCACTCAGTCCTGTACATCATGCATGCTCATGGTGTCAACTCAACGTATTGTATGTGTGAAATAGGACAAGCAGATCTCACTCACTAGTAAGATGAGGAAAGTGGTTCTTTTATATTTCCTGTTGTTACTTTTATATTTTTTCATGTTTTTATTATTCATTTTGGTAATTCTTGATTATTATACTTTGTTTAAAATAATCAAAGAGGGGACTGTTGGAATTGT
Source organism: Argentina silus (assembly GCF_951799395.1). Lineage (NCBI taxonomy): Eukaryota > Metazoa > Chordata > Actinopteri > Argentiniformes > Argentinidae > Argentina > Argentina silus. Next base: position 17,769 of record NW_028152436.1, on the reverse strand, counting down.
ACAATATTCTATGTGCCTCTCGACCTTTCACCTAGTGGTACCATGCCATAACCAGTACACAATGCAGAGACATGAAATCAGATGCTGGGGAATGGGGGGCCTAGGACCTGTAGCCCTCCAAGGCCAAATTCCATTGCAAGTCTATATATTCTAGTAGTAGTGTTACTATACTGGTACACAGTACACAGTGTGTCTTTATTCTTGATGGAAAGTTGGAGGACATTACATATGAATTAGTTTATTTGTGTTTACTTAATGTGGGGATGAAATATGTTCCTCTGACACTAGACACCAAAATCACTACTATAGAGAGTGAAATGTTTGATTCTGTCTTTGAGATTCTTATAGCCCAATTTTGTGCAATAATATCTATTTACTAAAATCTGATCTTTAAGAAAGATATTTTTCTCCCTCTTTACGCAGTCTTGGATATTGCTCTGTTAAAGAGAAACAATGTTTCTTCTGGAACTTTTTCAAGTTTAATTGTGGTATGATTTCTGAGTAGTTTCTTGACTATTAAAGTGATTCTACAAGATAATTTCTATAATCTCAGCCTACAGTTCTCAACGTAGCGCTAATGAGTTGGAAACGGGTCCCTGTTACATGCCCTCAGTGTGGTGCGTATGTGTGTGGATTCCACGTAGACCAATGACATCGACACACTTAACAGTAATGCTGCTTCTAAAGTTGGCGATGATAAACTAGGGAGTCTGTGGCTGAATGAGATAAAACAGTGATTCAATTGATTATATTTGTACAAACTATGCATTGATAATTCAGACACAAAATAAGAGGTTAAATAATACAGAAATAGTTATTGCCATATCCCGTAGCTTCTCTTTAATGATTCATTCATAGATAGTGACAATTCAAATAATTTGAAAATATGTGGCTGCACTGTTACTAATGCTATAAATGCAACACATGCTTATAATGTGCAAACTGAATTATAAACCCATTATAAAAGGAAACCTTAGTGTTAAGTGTCACCAAAAGAAAAGAAAACACAGAGACATTAAATCAATTTGAGATACTCCATCACTCATTTATTTGCAAATATATGTAATAAGTGTCTGTAAGTAAAGACAATGAGACTCCGGTGGCCCTGCATATCAGAGAGAGAGAGGGGAAAGGGAGAGAGGGGAAAGGGAGAGAGGGGGGGACATAACAAGAAGGCATGTGAGGTTATTATTTAAACTTTAACTAGAATACTTATTGGATTTCACTGAAGTATCCTTTGCGGTTACTGATGGAGTTTGACCCTGTGGAATTCCTAAAAAAAGAAAGACAGAAAAAAAGAGAAAGAGAGGGGGAGGGGGAGTGCAACTTTAGTGGTAAGAATAAAATTACTTCCAATCATTTAAAATGACTTATTCCGATTACTTAATAGCGTATGTATGTGTGTGTGTGTGTGTGTGTGTGTGTGCGTGCCCCCTCAGAAGGACGCCATGAGAAGCTGAAGGTGGTGCTCCAGGAGGCTCGAGACTCCAACGACCAGAGACTCCGTGTTGAAGTACCAGGGAACCTCCTGACCAAACATGTCGTCCAGAAGCATCATCAGCCCGCCCTGAGGTAAGGCTCTGAGTTACTGCTAGTTCACAGTACTCATTTAAACTGAACAATAGATTGGATGCTAAATACTAGAGAGAAGGAACAGTAACAACATCAGAACTTGTCTGTACCTTCAGGTGCAGCAGGCATCTCTCAGCCTCTGGTTTCATGTTGCTGGCAGGCAGGCAGGAGTGTAGGAGAGAGTACAGACGCTCCACAAAACCACCAGGTTGCTAACAGCAAACATAGGAGGAGAGAGCAGAGAGTCATATGAACTTGTCAACAAAGTCACCCTGTAACAGTCTTCAGTATAAGAACAGTACTCACCACCACCAGGGGCCTCCCCACCATCACCCCAAACAGAACCAGCTCATAGAGGATGTCTATGAGGTTGACATGGCTAATCTAACAAAAGACAAAAACATTTACAACAAAATAGCAATGATATTAAAAAGAAGGACCCAATACAGGCACAGGTAATCAATGTGAGACTACTGAAGTGAATGAACTAACCTGATGTTCTGCCAGCTCCATCTCAATGTCACCCTGTTTGGAGGGATCACTCAGGTACCCAACAAGGTCATCATAGGCACGGATGAACTGTGCCTCGTCCTATACAGAACAAGAGAGACAATGTCAGTAAACGGTTGTTACATTTTCTCTTGATAATTCACTCTGTTGGAGGAAGCCAATGTCTTACCTTGTGATTGGCCTGAACCAGTGCTCCCAGCAGGACCTTCCCAGCCACGTACAGCTGGTTCTTGCTCTGGGTGGAACTGCGCAGGGTCTGGTAAAGGGGGAAAAAAATAGTGAGACACCATCTGACAGAAGACAGAAGAGAGAAAGCACAGAGAAAGGGTGGTTGACTCACTGTGAAGGCCTGGCGTAGGGTGGTGACCCTCAGGGCAATGTCCTCAGTCCTCTTGGTGGTCAAATAGAGGCTATGGGAGAGAATGACGCATGTAAACCGGTGGAGTTACTAAGTGATAATATGGTAAAGGCTTGATAATATGGTAAAGGCTTAAGTGTTAAGTTTGACCTCATAGCAGTTCTGGCCCTGTGGCTCAGGATCAGTGTACTGCTGCTGAGCGGGTGTGGAGAAAGAGTCAGCCCCCGACCACGCAGTGGAGGACAGCTGCCCATCCGGTCCCATACGCAGGACGGTATTCACCACAGAGATGTCTGTCTGCTACTCACAACACACACACATCTCTTTAGCTAAAATGCATGGAGGTGGCTAGCAAGCTAGCTAGTTCAAGCTAAAGGTAACTCTTAGCAACGCCCTTAGACACTGTCAACGGGTTACTTAGCCACCTAGCAGCTAACAATGCTATCATTGCTTCTAACTGGCAAAATAATCATTGCACACACAATTTGTGAGATATGTGTCTCCTGTAAAATGTAATTAAATGTCACATACCCTCTTCAAAGTCGCTGTCGCTTTCCTCTTCACGATCGCGAACCTTGCAAAAAAGAAAACACGAACAACCCGTCGTAGAGACGGCAGACCGCAGTCCACGCACTCGCGCAGCCAATCCTGAATATCACCGAGGCATTTTTCAGTCCGTTTTGCTCAGAAAATCAGCAGGTTTGTGTCGATGTGAACATCAACTGAAGTCTGTTGTTATCTGGAGCGGACTGAACATTCCATAGAATGTTGCTAATGTTCTATATTGAAAGGTTGCATAGCAACACACCGTTTTGAAAATAATGAGTAATAATGATGCATGACATGTATCATCAACACTTTTCAAAAATGCGTTACCATGTGACCTCTAGAAATAGAACATGAGCAGCCTTCTATGTTTGATCCAGCGCTACGCAGCAACACACCTCTGATGATGTTGACATTGACGAGACCCAGCTAGTCTTCTGAGCGCTAGCATTACTACGCCACTAGCATTAGCAACGAAAGGTACTGAGAAACGCAGGTTTGGCTGCGGGAGTGCATGGATAGCGGACTGCCATTTCTACGACAGGTTGTTGTTCCTGTTTTCTTTTTGAGAGTACATCGACTTCGAAGCAGGTATGTCACGTTTAATTACATTTTACAGTAGACACGTGGTAAACAAATGCATCTGTGTAATGGCATGACTGTTAGTCCGTCAGTAGCAACGGTGGTAGCATTGTTAGCTTTAGCTTGAACTAGCTCGCTTGCTCGTCACCAACATGCATGTTCGACTTGTGCCGTGTTGTTTTAGCAACACGTATCGAGTGGTTGTCTAACTATCGTTCAGATATGGTCCAACTATCGTCACATACCCTCTCCGAAGTCGCTGCCGTCGCTTCCCTCTTCACGATCGCGGACCCAGCAAAAAAGAAAACACGGAAGTAAAAACGGCAGGCCGCAGTCAAAACCTGAAAAACACTGAGGCATTTTTCAGCCCGTTTTGCTCCGAAAATCAGCTGGTTTGTGTCGATGTAAACATCAACTCAAGTTTGTTGTTATCTGGAGCGGATTGAACATTCCATAGAATGTTGCTAATGTTCTATATTGAAAGGTTGCATAGCAACACACAGTTTTGAAAATAATTCATAATAATCATAGATGACATGCATCATAAAGACTTTTCAAAAATGCGTTACCATGTGACCTCTAGAAATAGAACATGAGCAGCATTCTATGGAATGGTTGATCCAGCGCTACACAGCAACACACTTCTGTTGATGTTTACATTGAGGAGAACCCGCTGGTTTTCTGAGAGCTAGCATAACTAAGCCATGAGCATTAGCAACGAAAGGTACTGAGAAATGCCTCGGTGGTAGGTATGTCACGTTTAATTACATTTTACAGTAGACACATAGTAAACAAATGCATCTGTGTAATGGCATGACTGTTAGTCCGTCAGTAGCAACGGTGGTAGCATTGTTAGCTTTAGCTTTAACTAAGACTGTGAGGTGGAGGAGGCCAGACGAGACCAGCTATTCCACTTAGACACAGTCCGTCTGGCGTAAGGACAGACACACTGATCTCTGATGAGGAGGATTTCTCATTGTACAATGTATGCTCCCTCCTCTGTCTCCCCTCAGCTCCAGCAAAGCCCTCCTCCTGCAGCTCCTGTACCTGGTCCCTGTGAGAGGTGAGAGGGGGGCGGTGAGGCGTGCTGTGTCCCTCTGCAGTGCCCTGGGTGGAGAGCTGGACCTCAGTGAGACCACAAACCAAAGTTATACATAGTTAGTATATAGCTGGTATATGATTCCAATTCTCAGAATGAGCCATGAATCATGAATCAGGAAATTTGGTGTTTCACATATAAGCATTAGCAATGTTTTTTTGAATTGTTTTTTTATGACTGCCATGGGAGTGGCTGTGGACAAAATCTGCGATGGCCCTATATCCAATTACATTTCTGAAGTCCCTCTCTATCAGAAGAGGTTTTATGCTCTCACCTTTAAACCCAGATGAACATGTATTTTAATCTGAACTGTCTTAGACTATTAAATATAACTTGAAATGGTGACTGACTACTGCTTGAGTTTGTTTTGTGTGAATCTGTAATGACACCAACTCTCATTACAGACCATTATTGACCAATAAGACACTTTACTAAATTTCTATTTCTATCTCTCCACTGGACGAAAGTCATTCCTATGGGATTTCCCATAGAGTGAAATAAGGCAGATTTCTTGACAGATTTCATGTTGACAGACATCAATAGCAGACTCCAAAGTCACTAGGTCTCAACTACCCAGCTTAAGCATATTGAACAACACTTATTGGATTTGTGTTCTAATGGCCTACTCTATGTTACCTAGTGATAGGTTTGGGAATTGTTATCTGGGTTTCGTTCTTCCTGGTACATCATCTAGGACTACCTTCTGACTATGTACAACACTCACACACACATGCTAGATATTCTGCCTGATGGGAGGGCAGGACAGTGATGTCAGGTGTGTGTGGTCATTTGATTGTTGTTGTTGTAATGGCTTAATTACACCTCATTTGGCTCTGTTCTAACCTACCACTCTAGTCTTACACACACGTTGCTGGGGAAATGGCACAAGAAAGACGCAATCCTAGCAACGACAATTGTCAGTAGCACTAATTTTGTAATAATGATGCATGACATGTATTTTCAACACTTTTCAAAAATATGTCACTAATGTATTGGCATTATTACAACTTTGTGTTTCCAATGTATTAATAAGGGCTTTCCCTATTGGCTTCCCTATACCACATAAAACACTTGGCACTCCAGGTGGTGAGTGTACCGGAATTCTTTGGCGGTGAGTGAGTTAAACGCAGATGACGGTTCAAGATACAGCATCAGTAGACAAACATGTTTTGCAGCGCTCACTCAGTCCTGTACATCATGCATGCTCATGGTGTCAACTCAACGTATTGTATGTGTGAAATAGGACAAGCAGATCTCACTCACTAGTAAGATGAGGAAAGTGGTTCTTTTATATTTCCTGTTGTTACTTTTATATTTTTTCATGTTTTTATTATTCATTTTGGTAATTCTTGATTATTATACTTTGTTTAAAATAATCAAAGAGGGGACTGTTGGAATTGTACAATATTCTATGTGCCTCTCGACCTTTCACCTAGTGGTACCATGCCATAACCAGTACACAATGCAGAGACATGAAATCAGATGCTGGGGAATGGGGGGCCTAGGACCTGTAGCCCTCCAAGGCCAAATTCCATTGCAAGTCTATATATTCTAGTAGTAGTGTTACTATACTGGTACACAGTACACAGTGTGTCTTTATTCTTGATGGAAAGTTGGAGGACATTACATATGAATTAGTTTATTTGTGTTTACTTAATGTGGGGATGAAATATGTTCCTCTGACACTAGACACCAAAATCACTACTATAGAGAGTGAAATGTTTGATTCTGTCTTTGAGATTCTTATAGCCCAATTTTGTGCAATAATATCTATTTACTAAAATCTGATCTTTAAGAAAGATATTTTTCTCCCTCTTTACGCAGTCTTGGATATTGCTCTGTTAAAGAGAAACAATGTTTCTTCTGGAACTTTTTCAAGTTTAATTGTGGTATGATTTCTGAGTAGTTTCTTGACTATTAAAGTGATTCTACGAGATAATTTCTATAATCTCAGCCTACAGTTCTCAACGTAGCGCTAATGAGTTGGAAACGGGTCCCTGTTACATGCCCTCAGTGTGGTGCGTATGTGTGTGGATTCCACGTAGACCAATGACATCGACACACTTAACAGTAATGCTGCTTCTAAAGTTGGCGATGATAAACTAGGGAGTCTGTGGCTGAATGAGATAAAACAGTGATTCAATTGATTATATTTGTACAAACTATGCATTGATAATTCAGACACAAAATAAGAGGTTAAATAATACAGAAATAGTTATTGCCATATCCCGTAGCTTCTCTTTAATGATTCATTCATAGATAGTGACAATTCAAATAATTTGAAAATATGTGGCTGCACTGTTACTAATGCTATAAATGCAACACATGCTTATAATGTGCAAACTGAATTATAAACCCATTATAAAAGGAAACCTTAGTGTTAAGTGTCACCAAAAGAAAAGAAAACACAGAGACATTAAATCAATTTGAGATACTCCATCACTCATTTATTTGCAAATATATGTAATAAGTGTCTGTAAGTAAAGACAATGAGACTCCGGTGGCCCTGCATATCAGAGAGAGAGAGGGGAAAGGGAGAGAGGGGAAAGGGAGAGAGGGGGGGACATAACAAGAAGGCATGTGAGGTTATTATTTAAACTTTAACTAGAATACTTATTGGATTTCACTGAAGTATCCTTTGCGGTTACTGATGGAGTTTGACCCTGTGGAATTCCTAAAAAAAGAAAGACAGAAAAAAAGAGAAAGAGAGGGGGAGGGGGAGTGCAACTTTAGTGGTAAGAATAAAATTACTTCCAATCATTTAAAATGACTTATTCCGATTACTTAATAGCGTATGTATGTGTGTGTGTGTGTGTGTGTGTGTGTGCGTGCCCCCTCAGAAGGACGCCATGAGAAGCTGAAGGTGGTGCTCCAGGAGGCTCGAGACTCCAACGACCAGAGACTCCGTGTTGAAGTACCAGGGAACCTCCTGACCAAACATGTCGTCCAGAAGCATCATCAGCCCGCCCTGAGGTAAGGCTCTGAGTTACTGCTAGTTCACAGTACTCATTTAAACTGAACAATAGATTGGATGCTAAATACTAGAGAGAAGGAACAGTAACAACATCAGAACTTGTCTGTACCTTCAGGTGCAGCAGGCATCTCTCAGCCTCTGGTTTCATGTTGCTGGCAGGCAGGCAGGAGTGTAGGAGAGAGTACAGACGCTCCACAAAACCACCAGGTTGCTAACAGCAAACATAGGAGGAGAGAGCAGAGAGTCATATGAACTTGTCAACAAAGTCACCCTGTAACAGTCTTCAGTATAAGAACAGTACTCACCACCACCAGGGGCCTCCCCACCATCACCCCAAACAGAACCAGCTCATAGAGGATGTCTATGAGGTTGACATGGCTAATCTAACAAAAGACAAAAACATTTACAACAAAATAGCAATGATATTAAAAAGAAGGACCCAATACAGGCACAGGTAATCAATGTGAGACTACTGAAGTGAATGAACTAACCTGATGTTCTGCCAGCTCCATCTCAATGTCACCCTGTTTGGAGGGATCACTCAGGTACCCAACAAGGTCATCATAGGCACGGATGAACTGTGCCTCGTCCTATACAGAACAAGAGAGACAATGTCAGTAAACGGTTGTTACATTTTCTCTTGATAATTCACTCTGTTGGAGGAAGCCAATGTCTTACCTTGTGATTGGCCTGAACCAGTGCTCCCAGCAGGACCTTCCCAGCCACGTACAGCTGGTTCTTGCTCTGGGTGGAACTGCGCAGGGTCTGGTAAAGGGGGAAAAAAATAGTGAGACACCATCTGACAGAAGACAGAAGAGAGAAAGCACAGAGAAAGGGTGGTTGACTCACTGTGAAGGCCTGGCGTAGGGTGGTGACCCTCAGGGCAATGTCCTCAGTCCTCTTGGTGGTCAAATAGAGGCTATGGGAGAGAATGACGCATGTAAACCGGTGGAGTTACTAAGTGATAATATGGTAAAGGCTTGATAATATGGTAAAGGCTTAAGTGTTAAGTTTGACCTCATAGCAGTTCTGGCCCTGTGGCTCAGGATCAGTGTACTGCTGCTGAGCGGGTGTGGAGAAAGAGTCAGCCCCCGACCACGCAGTGGAGGACAGCTGCCCATCCGGTCCCATACGCAGGACGGTATTCACCACAGAGATGTCTGTCTGCTACTCACAACACACACACATACACACATCTCTTTAGCTAAAATGCATGGAGGTGGCTAGCAAGCTAGCTAGTTCAAGCTAAAGGTAACTCTTAGCAACGCCCTTAGACACTGTCAACGGGTTACTTAGCCACCTAGCAGCTAACAATGCTATCATTGCTTCTAACTGGCAAAATAATCATTGCACACACAATTTGTGAGATATGTGTCTCCTGTAAAATGTAATTAAATGTCACATACCCTCTTCAAAGTCGCTGTCGCTTTCCTCTTCACGATCGCGAACCTTGCAAAAAAGACCCGTCGTAGAGACGGCAGACCGCAGTCCACGCACTCGCGCAGCCAATCCTGAATATCACCGAGGCATTTTTCAGTCCGTTTTGCTCAGAAAATCAGCAGGTTTGTGTCGATGTGAACATCAACTGAAGTCTGTTGTTATCTGGAGCGGACTGAACATTCCATAGAATGTTGCTAATGTTCTATATTGAAAGGTTGCATAGCAACACACCGTTTTGAAAATAATGAGTAATAATGATGCATGACATGTATCATCAACACTTTTCAAAAATGCGTTACCATGTGACCTCTAGAAATAGAACATGAGCAGCCTTCTATGTTTGATCCAGCGCTACGCAGCAACACACCTCTGATGATGTTGACATTGACGAGACCCAGCTAGTCTTCTGAGCGCTAGCATTACTACGCCACTAGCATTAGCAACGAAAGGTACTGAGAAACGCAGGTTTGGCTGCGGGAGTGCATGGATAGCGGACTGCCATTTCTACGACAGGTTGTTGTTCCTGTTTTCTTTTTGAGAGTACAGCGACTTCGAAGCAGGTATGTCACGTTTAATTACATTTTACAGTAGACACGTGGTAAACAAATGCATCTGTGTAATGGCATGACTGTTAGTCCGTCAGTAGCAACGGTGGTAGCATTGTTAGCCTTAGCTTGAACTAGCTCGCTTGCTCGTCACCAACATGCATGTTCGACTTGTGCCGTGTTGTTTTAGCAACACGTATCGAGTGGTTGTCTAACTATCGTTCAGATATGGTCCAACTATCGTCACATACCCTCTCCGAAGTCGCTGCCGTCGCTTCCCTCTTCACGATCGCGGACCCAGCAAAAAAGAAAACACGGAAGTAAAAACGGCAGGCCGCAGTCAAAACCTGAAAAACACTGAGGCATTTTTCAGCCCGTTTTGCTCCGAAAATCAGCTGGTTTGTGTCGATGTAAACATCAACTCAAGTTTGTTGTTATCTGGAGCGGATTGAACATTCCATAGAATGTTGCTAATGTTCTATATTGAAAGGTTGCATAGCAACACACAGTTTTGAAAATAATTCATAATAATCATAGATGACATGCATCATAAAGACTTTTCAAAAATGCGTTACCATGTGACCTCTAGAAATAGAACATGAGCAGCATTCTATGGAATGGTTGATCCAGCGCTACACAGCAACACACTTCTGTTGATGTTTACATTGAGGAGAACCCGCTGGTTTTCTGAGAGCTAGCATAACTAAGCCATGAGCATTAGCAACGAAAGGTACTGAGAAATGCCTCGGTGGTAGGTATGTCACGTTTAATTACATTTTACAGTAGACACATAGTAAACAAATGCATCTGTGTAATGGCATGACTGTTAGTCCGTCAGTAGCAACGGTGGTAGCATTGTTAGCTTTAGCTTTAACTAAGACTGTGAGGTGGAGGAGGCCAGACGAGACCAGCTATTCCACTTAGACACAGTCCGTCTGGCGTAAGGACAGACACACTGATCTCTGATGAGGAGGATTTCTCATTGTACAATGTATGCTCCCTCCTCTGTCTCCCCTCAGCTCCAGCAAAGCCCTCCTCCTGCAGCTCCTGTACCTGGTCCCTGTGAGAGGTGAGAGGGGGGCGGTGAGGCGTGCTGTGTCCCTCTGCAGTGCCCTGGGTGGAGAGCTGGACCTCAGTGAGACCACAAACCAAAGTTATACATAGTTAGTATATAGCTGGTATATGATTCCAATTCTCAGAATGAGCCATGAATCAGGAAATTTGGTGTTTCACATATAAGCATTAGCAATGTTTTTTTGAATTGTTTTTTTATGACTGCCATGGGAGTGGCTGTGGACAAAATCTGCGATGGCCCTATATCCAATTACATTTCTGAAGTCCCTCTCTATCAGAAGAGGTTTTATGCTCTCACCTTTAAACCCAGATGAACATGTATTTTAATCTGAACTGTCTTAGACTATTAAATATAACTTGAAATGGTGACTGACTACTGCTTGAGTTTGTTTTGTGTGAATCTGTAATGACACCAACTCTCATTACAGACCATTATTGACCAATAAGACACTTTACTAAATTTCTATTTCTATCTCTCCACTGGACGAAAGTCATTCCTATGGGATTTCCCATAGAGTGAAATAAGGCAGATTTCTTGACAGATTTCATGTTGACAGACATCAATAGCAGACTCCAAAGTCACTAGGTCTCAACTACCCAGCTTAAGCATATTGAACAACACTTATTGGATTTGTGTTCTAATGGCCTACTCTATGTTACCTAGTGATAGGTTTGGGAATTGTTATCTGGGTTTCGTTCTTCCTGGTACATCATCTAGGACTACCTTCTGACTATGTACAACACTCACACACACATGCTAGATATTCTGCCTGATGGGAGGGCAGGACAGTGATGTCAGGTGTGTGTGGTCATTTGATTGTTGTTGTTGTAATGGCTTAATTACACCTCATTTGGCTCTGTTCTAACCTACCACTCTAGTCTTACACACACGTTGCTGGGGAAATGGCACAAGAAAGACGCAATCCTAGCAACGACAATTGTCAGTAGCACTAATTTTGTAATAATGATGCATGACATGTATTTTCAACACTTTTCAAAAATATGTCACTAATGTATTGGCATTATTACAACTTTGTGTTTCCAATGTATTAATAAGGGCTTTCCCTATTGGCTTCCCTATACCACATAAAACACTTGGCACTCCAGGTGGTGAGTGTACCGGAATTCTTTGGCGGTGAGTGAGTTAAACGCAGATGACGGTTCAAGATACAGCATCAGTAGACAAACATGTTTTGCAGCGCTCACTCAGTCCTGTACATCATGCATGCTCATGGTGTCAACTCAACGTATTGTATGTGTGAAATAGGACAAGCAGATCTCACTCACTAGTAAGATGAGGAAAGTGGTTCTTTTATATTTCCTGTTGTTACTTTTATATTTTTTCATGTTTTTATTATTCATTTTGGTAATTCTTGATTATTATACTTTGTTTAAAATAATCAAAGAGGGGACTGTTGGAATTGTACAATATTCTATGTGCCTCTCGACCTTTCACCTAGTGGTACCATGCCATAACCAGTACACAATGCAGAGACATGAAATCAGATGCTGGGGAATGGGGGGCCTAGGACCTGTAGCCCTCCAAGGCCAAATTCCATTGCAAGTCTATATATTCTAGTAGTAGTGTTACTATACTGGTACACAGTACACAGTGTGTCTTTATTCTTGATGGAAAGTTGGAGGACATTACATATGAATTAGTTTATTTGTGTTTACTTAATGTGGGGATGAAATATGTTCCTCTGACACTAGACACCAAAATCACTACTATAGAGAGTGAAATGTTTGATTCTGTCTTTGAGATTCTTATAGCCCAATTTTGTGCAATAATATCTATTTACTAAAATCTGATCTTTAAGAAAGATATTTTTCTCCCTCTTTACGCAGTCTTGGATATTGCTCTGTTAAAGAGAAACAATGTTTCTTCTGGAACTTTTTCAAGTTTAATTGTGGTATGATTTCTGAGTAGTTTCTTGACTATTAAAGTGATTCTACGAGATAATTTCTATAATCTCAGCCTACAGTTCTCAACGTAGCGCTAATGAGTTGGAAACGGGTCCCTGTTACATGCCCTCAGTGTGGTGCGTATGTGTGTGGATTCCACGTAGACCAATGACATCGACACACTTAACAGTAATGCTGCTTCTAAAGTTGGCGATGATAAACTAGGGAGTCTGTGGCTGAATGAGATAAAACAGTGATTCAATTGATTATATTTGTACAAACTATGCATTGATAATTCAGACACAAAATAAGAGGTTAAATAATACAGAAATAGTTATTGCCATATCCCGTAGCTTCTCTTTAATGATTCATTCATAGATAGTGACAATTCAAATAATTTGAAAATATGTGGCTGCACTGTTACTAATGCTATAAATGCAACACATGCTTATAATGTGCAAACTGAATTATAAACCCATTATAAAAGGAAACCTTAGTGTTAAGTGTCACCAAAAGAAAAGAAAACACAGAGACATTAAATCAATTTGAGATACTCCATCACTCATTTATTTGCAAATATATGTAATAAGTGTCTGTAAGTAAAGACAATGAGACTCCGGTGGCCCTGCATATCAGAGAGAGAGAGGGGAAAGGGAGAGAGGGGAAAGGGAGAGAGGGGGGGACATAACAAGAAGGCATGTGAGGTTATTATTTAAACTTTAACTAGAATACTTATTGGATTTCACTGAAGTATCCTTTGCGGTTACTGATGGAGTTTGACCCTGTGGAATTCCTAAAAAAAGAAAGACAGAAAAAAAGAGAAAGAGAGGGGGAGGGGGAGTGCAACTTTAGTGGTAAGAATAAAATTACTTCCAATCATTTAAAATGACTTATTCCGATTACTTAATAGCGTATGTATGTGTGTGTGTGTGTGTGTGTGTGTGTGCGTGCCCCCTCAGAAGGACGCCATGAGAAGCTGAAGGTGGTGCTCCAGGAGGCTCGAGACTCCAACGACCAGAGACTCCGTGTTGAAGTACCAGGGAACCTCCTGACCAAACATGTCGTCCAGAAGCATCATCAGCCCGCCCTGAGGTAAGGCTCTGAGTTACTGCTAGTTCACAGTACTCATTTAAACTGAACAATAGATTGGATGCTAAATACTAGAGAGAAGGAACAGTAACAACATCAGAACTTGTCTGTACCTTCAGGTGCAGCAGGCATCTCTCAGCCTCTGGTTTCATGTTGCTGGCAGGCAGGCAGGAGTGTAGGAGAGAGTACAGACGCTCCACAAAACCACCAGGTTGCTAACAGCAAACATAGGAGGAGAGAGCAGAGAGTCATATGAACTTGTCAACAAAGTCACCCTGTAACAGTCTTCAGTATAAGAACAGTACTCACCACCACCAGGGGCCTCCCCACCATCACCCCAAACAGAACCAGCTCATAGAGGATGTCTATGAGGTTGACATGGCTAATCTAACAAAAGACAAAAACATTTACAACAAAATAGCAATGATATTAAAAAGAAGGACCCAATACAGGCACAGGTAATCAATGTGAGACTACTGAAGTGAATGAACTAACCTGATGTTCTGCCAGCTCCATCTCAATGTCACCCTGTTTGGAGGGATCACTCAGGTACCCAACAAGGTCATCATAGGCACGGATGAACTGTGCCTCGTCCTATACAGAACAAGAGAGACAATGTCAGTAAACGGTTGTTACATTTTCTCTTGATAATTCACTCTGTTGGAGGAAGCCAATGTCTTACCTTGTGATTGGCCTGAACCAGTGCTCCCAGCAGGACCTTCCCAGCCACGTACAGCTGGTTCTTGCTCTGGGTGGAACTGCGCAGGGTCTGGTAAAGGGGGAAAAAAATAGTGAGACACCATCTGACAGAAGACAGAAGAGAGAAAGCACAGAGAAAGGGTGGTTGACTCACTGTGAAGGCCTGGCGTAGGGTGGTGACCCTCAGGGCAATGTCCTCAGTCCTCTTGGTGGTCAAATAGAGGCTATGGGAGAGAATGACGCATGTAAACCGGTGGAGTTACTAAGTGATAATATGGTAAAGGCTTGATAATATGGTAAAGGCTTAAGTGTTAAGTTTGACCTCATAGCAGTTCTGGCCCTGTGGCTCAGGATCAGTGTACTGCTGCTGAGCGGGTGTGGAGAAAGAGTCAGCCCCCGACCACGCAGTGGAGGACAGCTGCCCATCCGGTCCCATACGCAGGACGGTATTCACCACAGAGATGTCTGTCTGCTACTCACAACACACACACATACACACATCTCTTTAGCTAAAATGCATGGAGGTGGCTAGCAAGCTAGCTAGTTCAAGCTAAAGGTAACTCTTAGCAACGCCCTTAGACACTGTCAACGGGTTACTTAGCCACCTAGCAGCTAACAATGCTATCATTGCTTCTAACTGGCAAAATAATCATTGCACACACAATTTGTGAGATATGTGTCTCCTGTAAAATGTAATTAAATGTCACATACCCTCTTCAAAGTCGCTGTCGCTTTCCTCTTCACGATCGCGAACCTTGCAAAAAAGACCCGTCGTAGAGACGGCAGACCGCAGTCCACGCACTCGCGCAGCCAATCCTGAATATCACCGAGGCATTTTTCAGTCCGTTTTGCTCAGAAAATCAGCAGGTTTGTGTCGATGTGAACATCAACTGAAGTCTGTTGTTATCTGGAGCGGACTGAACATTCCATAGAATGTTGCTAATGTTCTATATTGAAAGGTTGCATAGCAACACACCGTTTTGAAAATAATGAGTAATAATGATGCATGACATGTATCATCAACACTTTTCAAAAATGCGTTACCATGTGACCTCTAGAAATAGAACATGAGCAGCCTTCTATGTTTGATCCAGCGCTACGCAGCAACACACCTCTGATGATGTTGACATTGACGAGACCCAGCTAGTCTTCTGAGCGCTAGCATTACTACGCCACTAGCATTAGCAACGAAAGGTACTGAGAAACGCAGGTTTGGCTGCGGGAGTGCATGGATAGCGGACTGCCATTTCTACGACAGGTTGTTGTTCCTGTTTTCTTTTTGAGAGTACAGCGACTTCGAAGCAGGTATGTCACGTTTAATTACATTTTACAGTAGACACGTGGTAAACAAATGCATCTGTGTAATGGCATGACTGTTAGTCCGTCAGTAGCAACGGTGGTAGCATTGTTAGCCTTAGCTTGAACTAGCTCGCTTGCTCGTCACCAACATGCATGTTCGACTTGTGCCGTGTTGTTTTAGCAACACGTATCGAGTGGTTGTCTAACTATCGTTCAGATATGGTCCAACTATCGTCACATACCCTCTCCGAAGTCGCTGCCGTCGCTTCCCTCTTCACGATCGCGGACCCAGCAAAAAAGAAAACACGGAAGTAAAAACGGCAGGCCGCAGTCAAAACCTGAAAAACACTGAGGCATTTTTCAGCCCGTTTTGCTCCGAAAATCAGCTGGTTTGTGTCGATGTAAACATCAACTCAAGTTTGTTGTTATCTGGAGCGGATTGAACATTCCATAGAATGTTGCTAATGTTCTATATTGAAAGGTTGCATAGCAACACACAGTTTTGAAAATAATTCATAATAATCATAGATGACATGCATCATAAAGACTTTTCAAAAATGCGTTACCATGTGACCTCTAGAAATAGAACATGAGCAGCATTCTATGGAATGGTTGATCCAGCGCTACACAGCAACACACTTCTGTTGATGTTTACATTGAGGAGAACCCGCTGGTTTTCTGAGAGCTAGCATAACTAAGCCATGAGCATTAGCAACGAAAGGTACTGAGAAATGCCTCGGTGGTAGGTATGTCACGTTTAATTACATTTTACAGTAGACACATAGTAAACAAATGCATCTGTGTAATGGCATGACTGTTAGTCCGTCAGTAGCAACGGTGGTAGCATTGTTAGCTTTAGCTTTAACTAAGACTGTGAGGTGGAGGAGGCCAGACGAGACCAGCTATTCCACTTAGACACAGTCCGTCTGGCGTAAGGACAGACACACTGATCTCTGATGAGGAGGATTTCTCATTGTACAATGTATGCTCCCTCCTCTGTCTCCCCTCAGCTCCAGCAAAGCCCTCCTCCTGCAGCTCCTGTACCTGGTCCCTGTGAGAGGTGAGAGGGGGGCGGTGAGGCGTGCTGTGTCCCTCTGCAGTGCCCTGGGTGGAGAGCTGGACCTCAGTGAGACCACAAACCAAAGTTATACATAGTTAGTATATAGCTGGTATATGATTCCAATTCTCAGAATGAGCCATGAATCAGGAAATTTGGTGTTTCACATATAAGCATTAGCAATGTTTTTTTGAATTGTTTTTTTATGACTGCCATGGGAGTGGCTGTGGACAAAATCTGCGATGGCCCTATATCCAATTACATTTCTGAAGTCCCTCTCTATCAGAAGAGGTTTTATGCTCTCACCTTTAAACCCAGATGAACATGTATTTTAATCTGAACTGTCTTAGACTATTAAATATAACTTGAAATGGTGACTGACTACTGCTTGAGTTTGTTTTGTGTGAATCTGTAATGACACCAACTCTCATTACAGACCATTATTGACCAATAAGACACTTTACTAAATTTCTATTTCTATCTCTCCACTGGACGAAAGTCATTCCTATGGGATTTCCCATAGAGTGAAATAAGGCAGATTTCTTGACAGATTTCATGTTGACAGACATCAATAGCAGACTCCAAAGTCACTAGGTCTCAACTACCCAGCTTAAGCATATTGAACAACACTTATTGGATTTGTGTTCTAATGGCCTACTCTATGTTACCTAGTGATAGGTTTGGGAATTGTTATCTGGGTTTCGTTCTTCCTGGTACATCATCTAGGACTACCTTCTGACTATGTACAACACTCACACACACATGCTAGATATTCTGCCTGATGGGAGGGCAGGACAGTGATGTCAGGTGTGTGTGGTCATTTGATTGTTGTTGTTGTAATGGCTTAATTACACCTCATTTGGCTCTGTTCTAACCTACCACTCTAGTCTTACACACACGTTGCTGGGGAAATGGCACAAGAAAGACGCAATCCTAGCAACGACAATTGTCAGTAGCACTAATTTTGTAATAATGATGCATGACATGTATTTTCAACACTTTTCAAAAATATGTCACTAA